>NC_052157.1:73821820-73944862 GCF_902713615.1 Scyliorhinus canicula
GTGTAGAGGGAGCTTTAATCTGTATCTAACCCCGTGCTGTACCTGTCCTGGGAGTGTTCGATGGGGACAGTGTAGAGGGAGCTGTACTCTGTATCTAACCCCGTGCTGTACCTGTCCTGGGAGTGTTTGTTGGGCACAGTGTGGCGGGATCTTTACTCTGTATCTAACCTCATGCTGTACCTGTCCTGGGAGTGTTTGTTGGGGACACTGTCAAGGGAGCTTTACTCTGCATCTAACCCCATGCTGTACCTGTCCTGGAAATGTTTGAAAGGGATAGTGTGGAGGGAGCTTTATTCTATATCTAACTCCGTGCTGTTCCTGTCCTGGGAGTGTTTGATGGGGACACTGTCTAGGGAGCTTTACTCTGCATCTAACCCCATGCTGTACCTGTCCTGGAAATGTTTGAAAGGGATAGTGTGGAGGGAGCTTTATTCTATATCTAACTCCGTGCTGTTCCTGTCCTGGGAGTGTTTGATGGGGACACTGTAGAGGGAGCTTTACTCTGTATCTAACCCCATGCTGTACCTGTCCTGGGAGTTTTTGATGGGGACACTGTAGACGGAGCTTTACTCTGTATCTAACCCCGTGCTGTCCCTGTCTGGGGAATGTTTGATGGGGACACTGTAGACGGAGCTTTACTCTGTATCTAACCCCATGCTGTACCTGTCCTGGGAGTGTTTGATAGGGACACTGTAGACGGAGCTTTACTCTGTATCTAACCCCGTGCTGTACCTGTCCGGGGAATGTTTGATGGGGACAGTGTCGAGGGAGCTTTACTCTGTATCTAACCCTGTGCTGTACCTGTCCTGGGAGTGTTTGATGGGGACAGTGTCGAGGGAGCTTTACTCTGTATCTAACCCCGTGCTGTACCTGTCCTGGGTGTGTTTGATGGGGCCAGTGTACAGGGAGCTTCACTCTGTATCTAACCCCGTGCTGTACCTGTCCTGGGTGTGTTTGATGGGGCCAGTGTACAGGGAGCTTCACTCTGTATCTAATCCCGTGCTGCACCTGTTCTGGGAGTGTTTGATGGGGACAGTGTAGAGGGAGCTTTACTCTGTATCTAACCCGTGCTGTACCTGTCCTGGGTGTGTTTGATGGGGCCAGTGTACAGGGAGCTTCACTCTGTATCTAATCCCGTGCTGTACCTGTCCTGGGAGTGTTTGATGGGGACAGTGTAGAGGGAGCTTTATTCTGTATTGAACCCTGTGCTGCACCTGTTCTGGGAGTGTTTGATGGGGACAGTGTAGAGGGAGCTTTGCTCTCTATCGAACCCGTGCTGTACCTATCTGCGGTAATTCCACTGTATATATATGTGTGTGCCTCTGTTAGGGGATGTACAATAGTACCTGCTATTACAGGTTTGTCGGTAAGCCCCTGCATAGTTTGTCGGTAAGCCCCTGCCGGCTAGCTCCACCCACAGTGAACAGTATAAATATCCATGAGGTCTCCTGAGCTGCCATTTTACTGCTCCACTTTAGGGAAAAACATCTCACGGTAATAAAGCCTCTTTTGTACCGTTTCGTGTTTCTGTGTGCAATTGTTTGCGCATCAATTTATTACCGTGAGATTTCCCTAATCATTGACATCAGGATAATACCCAACTGCCTGCAGCTGGATCCACAATTGCTGAATGCCAGGAAAGACTTTAACCACTGGCTGGCTGTCTTCGAGGCCTACATCACCTCCGCGGACCCTGCACCATCGGAGGCTCAGACAATTCAACTACTTTACTCAAGGTTGAGCTCCAGCGTGTTCCCGCTGATTCAGGACACACCTACTTACGCCCGGGCTAAGGAACTGCTCAAAGAAAATTATGTCCAGTCGACGAACACTCTGTTTGCGAGGCACGTACTCTCCACTCGCGTCCAGCAACCCGGTGAGTCGATTGAGGACTTCTGGTGGGCCCTTATCCTTCTAGTACGGGACTGCGACTGCCAGGCCATCATGGCCACGGAACATTCGAATCTCCTCATGCGAGATGCTTTTGTGACGGGGATTGCATCGGACCCCATCCGGCAACGACTGCTGGAAGGGGCCGCGCTCGATCTAGCGGCGACAAAGACTTTAGCGCTCTCTATGACGGCCGCTTCCCGTAACGTGCAGTCCTACTCCGCCCGCCGCACGGCCCACCCATCCTACCCCTCGTGGACCCCGCTACCGACCCCCCCGACTGGGGCCGCTCCCGCGCAGTATACCTGCGCTACTCGCCATACCGCGCACCCTAGGGGTCCCCGCTGCTACTTCTGTGGCCAACAGAAGCACCCCCGCCAGCACTGCCCAGCCCGCGCCGCAACCTGCAAATCTTGTGGCAAGAAAGGCCACTTTGCAGCGGTGTGTCAGGCCCGCGCTGTTGCCTCTATCGTGCCCGACCTCTCCCCCTCTCCCCAGCCGATCGCACAATGAGCCCCGCCGTCCGCAGCTCCCGGGGCCACGTGCGATCAGTGGGTGCCGCCATCTTTCGCCGCCCCCGCAATGTGCGCACCATGGGTGCCGCCATCTTGTCCCCCCCCTCAATGTGCCCTCCATGTTTGCCGTCATCCGGCCCCGCCCCCACAACGTACGCTGCATGGGCGCCGCCATTTTCTTCCCCGCAGATACTCCGGACGCTGCCATTTTGTCCTCCCCTCGGGACTGGATCACGGGACCCGGGTCGCTGCCACTACGCATCGGAATCTTCGGACTCTTCAGACGATCGCCCGCTACTTGCCTCCATGACGCTCGACCAATCCCGTCCTCGCAACCTGGCCACCGCTTCAACGACGGTGCTCATCAACGGCCACACGACCTACTGCCTACTTGACTCCGGGAGCACCGATGGCTTCATTCATCCGGACACGGTAAGGCGCTGCTCCCTCGCGGTCCATCCCGCCAACCAGCGGATCTCCCTGGCCTCCGGATCCCACTCTGTCCCGATCCGGGGCTTCTGTCTGGTCAGAGTCACCGTACAAGGCATGGAATTCAGCCGTTTCTGCCTGTATGTTCTCCCCAACCTCTGTGCGACACTATTACTGGGCCTGGACTTCCAATGTAACCTACAGAGCCTCACACTCAAATCCGGCGGACCCCTACCCCCACTCACCATTTGCGGCCTCATGACCCTCAAGGTTGACCCTCCCTCCCTCTTTGCCAATCTGACTGTGGATTGCAAGCCCGTCGCCACCAGGAGCAGACGGTACAGCACCCAGGACAACACCTTCATCAGGTCCAAAGTCCAGCGGCTGCTTAGGGAGGGTATTATCAAGGCCAGCAATAGCCCCTGGAGAGCTCAAGTGGTGGTGGTTAAAACTGGGGAGAAACACAGGATTGTCATGTACTACAGCCAGACCATCAACCGGTACACGCAGCTCGACGCATACCCCCTCCCTTGAATATCTGATATGGCCAATCAGATTGCGCAGTACCGAGTCTTCTCAACAATTGACCTGAAATCCGCCTACCACCAGCTCCCCATCCGTAAATCAGACCGTCCCTACACTGCCTTCGAGGTGGACGGTCGACTGTATCATAAGAACATAAGAACTAGGAGCAGGAGTAGGCCATCTGGCCCCTCGAGCCTGCTCCGCCATTCAATGAGACCATGGCTGATCTTTTGTGGACTCAGCTCCACTTTCCGGCCCGAACACCATAACCCTTAATCCCTTTATTCTTCAAAAAACTATCTATCTTTACCTTAAAAACATGTAATGAAGGAGCCTCAACTGCTTCACTGGGCAAGGAATTCCATAGATTCACAACCCTTTGGGTGAAGAAGTTCCTCCTAAACTCAGTCCTAAATCTACTTCCCCTTATTTTGAGGCTATGTCCCCTAGTTCTGCTGTCACCTGCCAGTGGAAACAACCTGCCCGCATCTATCCTATCTATTCCCTTCATAATTTTAAATGTTTCTATAAGATCCCCCCTCATCCTTCTAAATTCCAACGAGTATAGTCCCAGTCTACTCAACCTCTCCTCATAATCCAATCCCTTCAGCTCTGGGATTAACCTAGTGAACCTCCTCTGCACACCCTCCAGCACCAGTACGTCCTTTCTCAAGTAAGGAGACCAAAACTGAACACAATACTCCAGGTGTGGCCGCACTAACACCTTATACAATTGCAACATAACCTCCCTAGTCTTAAACTCCATCCCTCTAGCAATGAAGGACAAAATTCCATTTGCCTTCTTAATCACCTGTTGCACTTGTAAACCAACCTTCTGTGACTCGTGCAATAGCACACCCAAGTCTCTCTGAACAGCGGCATGCTTTAATAGGTATCAATTCCTTAGGGTTCCCTTCGGCGTCACTAACGGGGTCTCGGTCTTTCAACGAGAAATGGACCGAATGGTTGACCGGTACGGACTGCGGGCCACGTTTCCGTACTTAAATAATGTCACCATCTGCGGCCACGACCAGCAGGATCATGACGCCAACCTTGCCAAATTTCTCCACACCGCATCTCTCCTCAACCTAACTTATAACAAGGAGAAGTGCGTATTCAGCACAGACTGCTTAGCCATCCTCGGCTACATAGTCCAAAACGGACTACTGGGGCCCGATCCCGACTGCATGCGCCCCCTCATGGAGCTTCCCCTCCCCCACTGCCCCAAGGCTCTCAAACGATGCCTAGGGTTCTTTTCTTACTACGCCCAGTGGGTCCCACAATACGCGGACAAGGCCCGCCTACTGATCCAGTCCACGCAATTTCCCCTCACGGCCGAGGCACAACAGGCCTTCGCCCGCATTCGATCTGACATAGCCAAGGCCGGGATGCACGCAGTAGACGAGACACTGCCCTTCCAAGTAGAGAGCGACGCTTCAGATGTCGCCCTTGCCGCCACTCTAAACCAGGCCGGCAGACCCGTGGCATTCTTTTCCCGCACCCTCCATGCCTCTGAAATACGACATTCCTCTGTTGAAAAGGAGGTCCAGGCAATCATTGAAGCGGTGCGGCATTGGAGGCATTACCTGGCCAGCAGGAGGTTCACCCTCCTCACTGACCAACGGTCGGTAGCCTTCATGTTCAACAACACGCAACGGGGCAAGATCAAAAACGATAAAATCTTGCGGTGGAGAATCGAGCTCTCCACCTATAAATACGAGATCTTGTATCACCCCGGCAAACTCAACGAGGCCCCAGACGCCCTCTCCCGAGGTACATGTGCCAGCGCACAAGTGAACCAGCTCCGTGTCTTGCACGAGAGCCTTTGCCATCCGGGGGTCACTCGTTTGTACCACCTAATCAAAGCCCGCAATCTGCCCTACTCCGTCAAGGAAGTACGGACAGTCACCAGAGACTGCCAGGTCTGTGCGGAGTGCAAGCCGCACTTATACCAGCCAGACAGCGCGCGCCTGGTGAAGGCCTCCCGCCCCTTTGAACACCTCAGCGTAGATTTCAAAGGGCCCCTCCCCTCCACCGACCGCAACACCTACATCCTTAGTGTGGTCGATGAATTCTCTAGGTTCCCCTTCGCCATCCCATGCCCGGATATGACGTCTGCCACCGTCATCAAGGCCCTCGATTCCATATTCGCTCTGTTCGGTTTCCCCGACTACATCCACAGTGACAGGGGATCCTCGGTCATGAGTGATGAGCTGCGTCAGTTCCTGCTCAGCAGGGGTATCGCCTCCAGCAGGACGACCAGCTACAACCCCCGGGGAAACGGGCAGGTAGAAAGGGAGGACGGGACGGTATGGAGGGCCGTCCAGGTGGCCCTACAGTCCAGGAACCTCCCAGCCGGCAGCAGATCCTCCCTCGCACGCTCCATTCCATTCGGTCACTGCTGTGCACCGCTACTAACAACACACCCCATGAACGTGTTTTTGCCTTCCCTAGGAAGTCTACATCCAGGGTGTCGCTCCCGACGTGGCTCGCAAGTCCAGGGCCCGTCCTACTTCGTAGGCATGTCAGACTCCACAAGGCAGACCCTCTGGTGGACAAGGTACGCCTGCTCCACGCGAACCCCCAGTATGCCTACGTGGAGTTCCCCGCCAGCCGCCAGGATACAGTCTCGCTCAGGGACCTGGCTCCCTCGGGTGCCGATCCCACGCCCACACACCTCCCCACCCGCGCGCCACCCTCCTTTTCCCCGGCTCCCCCAACATCAGCCCCACCAGGTCCATCCCTCGTTCCCCTGCCCACACTAGAGGACATGGAAGATTTTGGCACGCTCCCAGAGTCATCCAGCCACTGGGCAGCACCAACACCACCACCACCGATGCCGTTGACGCCGACAGCACCTGTGCAGACGTCGCCACAGCTGCTGCGTCGCTCTCAACGAACTGTCAGACCACCGGACTGAGTCAACCTATGACGGGCACCGGGTTGCAAGATGGACGCATGATTTTTATCTCTCCCCACACCCCCCCCCCCCCCCCCCCCCCCCCCCACCCTCTGTAAATAAATCACTGCTTATGTATTATAGTTTCACGTCACCCCACCGGACTCATTCTTAACAGGGGGTGAATGTGGTGATCCACCACTATATATATGTGTGTGCTTCTATTAGGGGATGTACAATAGTACCTGCTATTACAGGTTTGTCGGTAAGCCCCTGCATAGTTTGTCGGTAAGACCCTGCCGGCTAGCTCCGCCCACAGGGAGCAGTATAAATATCCATGAGGTCTCCTGAGCTGTCATTTTACAGCTCCACTTGAGGGAATAACATCTCACGGTAATAAAGCCTCTTTTGTATCGTTTCGTGTGTCTGTGTGCCATTGTTAGCGCATCACTGTCCTGGGAGTGTTTCATGGAGACAGTGAAGAGGGAGCTTTACTCTGTATCTAACCCCGTGCTGTACCTGTCCTGGGGGTGTTTGAAGGGGATAGTGTAGAGGGAGCTTTGCTCTGTATCTAACCCAATGCTGAACCTGTCCTGGGACTGTTTGATGTGAACAGTGTAGATGGAGCTTTACTCTATATCTAACCCCGTGCTGTACCTGTCCTGGGAGTGTTTGATGGGGACAGTGTAGAGGGAGATTTACACTGTATCTAACCCCGTGCTGTACCATCCTGGGAGTATTTGATGGGGACAGTGTAGAGGGAGCTTTACTCTATATCTAACCCCGTGCTGTACCTGTCCTGGGAGTGTTTGATGGGGACAGTGTAGAGGGAGATTTACACTGTATCTAACCCCGTGCTGTACCATCCTGGGAGTATTTGATGGGGACAGTGTAGAGGGAGCTTTACTCTATATCTAACCCCGTGCTGTTCTTGTCCTGGGAGTGTTTGATGGGGCAGTATAGAGGGAGCTTTACTCTGTATCTAACCCCGTGATGTATCTGTGCTAGGAGCGTTTGATGGGGACAGTGTAGAGGGAGCTTTACTCTGTATCTAACGCCGTGCCGCACCTGTTCTGGAAGTGTTTGGTGGGGACAGTGTAGAGGGAGCTTTACTCTGTATCTAACACCGTGCCGCACCTGTTCTGGAAGTGTTTGGTGGGGACAGTGTAGAGGGAGCTTTACTCTATATGTAACCCCGTGCTGCACCTGTCCTGGGAGTGTTTGGTGGGGACAGTGTAGAGGGAGCTTTACTCTATATCTAACGCCGTGCCGCACCTGTTCTGGGAGTGTTTGGTGTGGACAGTGTAGAGGGAGCTTTACTCTATATCTAACCCCGTGCTGCACCTGTTCTTGGAGTGTTTGATGGGGACAGTGTGGAGGGAGTTTTACTCTGTATTTAACCCCGTGCTGTACCTGTCCTGGGAGTGTTTGAAGGGGATAGTGTAGAGGGAGAGTTACACTGTATCTAACCCCGTGCTATACCGTCCTGGGAGTGTTTGATAGGGACAGTGTAGAGGGAGCTTTACTCTGTATCTAACCCCATGCTTTACCTGTCCTGCGAGTGTTTGATGGGGACAGTGTGGAGGGAGATTTACTCTGTATCTAATGGAGTCTAATGGTGTTTGATGGAACCATCAATTCACCAGACACGTGTTTCCGCTATGAATCTAGGCTTTAATCGACTTACTTCAGAGCCAGCCTGATACCCGTTGATGAACTCTTAGTGAATTCAGGCTGTCTCTGGACAAGGGTATTTATACAGCTGCACTAGGGGGAGGAGTCGTGGGCGTAGCCAAGGGTGGAGCCCAGTACAATTTCCTAAGTACTCCCAGCGCTACTCCCCCTAGTGGTAGGATAGCGCTACTGCGCTTACAAAGACAGTGTGAATTATCATATATACATCTATGTATTACATTCATGACATTCACCCCCTGCAAAAAATCAAGTCCGGCGGGGGTGGTGGTCTAGTCTATGAAGTCAGTCTGCCGGTGGTCGAATTGTCCGCTGTGATCTGCGGAGCACCGGGGTAGCAGCCTCTTGCGGTGGCTGGATGGGTGTTGTGTGCTGGGGTACGATGGTGGACTCCAGGGAGGGTTGTATCCAAGCTTCATAGTCTCCTGGTTTGACCGGGGACTGGGGGCGCTGGGGGCTGGCTGGCGCGGGGGCGCGGAACTGGTGGAGCGAGCTGGTGGGCTCGGGAGCGCGAGGGGGCGGCAGCATGGGGTTTAGAGTGAGAGGTCCTTCTGTGGGGGTAGAGGGGGCGCTGGATCCGGCGGATGCCAGATCCCGGAGCGATAGCGTGTCCTGACGGCCGTCAGGGAACTCAACGAATGCGTACTGGGAGTTGGAGTGGAGCAGGCGCACCTTTTCAACAAGGGGGTCGGTTTTGTGCGCACTGACGTGTTTCCTCAGAATTACGGGGCCCGGCGTCCTCAGCCATGCCGGAAGTGAGACCCCCGTGGTAGTGACCCTGGTAAAAATGAAGAGCCTCTCGTGAGGGATCTGATTGGTTGCTGTGCACAAAAGGCACCTAATAGCGTGGAGCGCGTCTGCGAGGACTTCCTGCCACTGGGAGACTTGGAGCTTTCTAGACTGGAGGGTCAGTAGCACGGTCTTCCAGACCGTCGCGTTCTCCCTTTCCACCTGCCCGTTCCCCCTGGGGTTGTAGCTGGTAGTCCTGCTCAAGGCAATGCCCTTGTCGAGCAGGTACTGGCGCAGCTCGTCGCTCATGAAGGACGAACCCCGGTCGCTGTGTACTGGAGAAACCAAACAGGGTGAAGATGCTATGCAGGGCCCTAATGACTGTGTGGGAGGTCATGTCGGGGCACAGGATAGCGAATGGGAAACGAGAGAACTCGTCTACGACGTTTAAGAAGTAAATGTTCTTGTTAGTTGAGGGGAGTGGCCCTTTGAAATCAATCGCGAGGCGTTCAAAGGGCCTAGAAACCTTGACCAGGTGGGCCCTGTCTGGTCTATAGAAGTGCGGTTTGCACTCCGCACAGTCCCTGGTGACCACTTTCACCTCCTCGTTGGAGAAAGGCAGGTTTCGGGCTCTGATGTAGTGGGCGAGCCGGGTGATCCCCGGGTGGCAGAGATCGTTGTGGATGATTTTCAGTCTGTCAATCTGCGCGCTGGCGCATGTCCCGCGGGATAGGGCATCCGGAGGCTCGTTGAGCTTCCCAGGTCGATACTTAATATCATAGCTGTAGGTGGAGAGTTCGATCCTCCACCGAAGAATTTTATCATTTTTTATTTTGCCCCTTTGCGAGTTGTCGAACATGAAGGCAACCGATCTTTGGTCGGTGATGAGGGTGAACCTCCTACCTGCGAGGTAGTGCCTCCAGTAATGGATAGCCTCCACAATGGCTTGTGCTTCTTTCTCGACTGAAGAGTGTCGGAGTTTTGAAGCGGAGAGGGTACGGGAGAAAAATGCAACTGGTCTCCCTGCCTGATTTAATGTAGCTGCAAAAGCTACCTCTGAGGCGTCGCTCTCTACCTGGAATGGGGTGGATTCATCCACCGCCTGCATGGCCGCTTTGGCCGTCGAAGGCCTGGCTCGCCTCGGCTGACAGGGGAGATCATGTGGTCCTAAAGAGTGGGCGGGCTTTGTCCGCATATTGAGGGACCCACTGGGCGTAGTAGGAAAAAAATCCCATTTGAGGGCCTTGGGACAATGAGGGGGAGGGAGTTCTAAGAGGGGACACATGCGGTCCGGGTCGGGGCCCAGGACCCCGTTTTCCACGACATAGCCGAGGATGGCTAGTCTGGTTGTGCGGAAAACGCATTTCTCCTTGTTGTACGTGAGATTCAGTTTCTGTGCCGTCTGGAGAAAACGGTGGAGGTTGGCGTCGTGGTCCTGCTGGTCATAGCCGCAGATGGTAACATTGTCCAAGTACGGAAATGTGGCCCGCAGCCCGTACTGGTCCACCATTCGGTCCATTGCTCGTTGGAACACCGAGACCCCATTAGTGGCGCCGAAAGGGACCTGGAGGAAATGGAAGAGGCGGCCATCGGCCTCGAATGCCGTGTAGTGGTGGTCCTCCGGGCGGATTGGGAGCTGGTGGTATGCAGGCTTTAGATCCACCGTGGAAAAGAGCCGGTACTGGGCGATCTGGTTTACCATGTCTGCAATCCTGGGGAGGGGATACGCGTCGAGGAGCGTAAATCTATTTATGGTCTGACTGTAGTCGACCACCATACGGAATTTTTCCCTGGTCTTAACGACCACCACCTGAGCTCTCCAGGGACTATTGCTGGCCTCGATAACCCCCTCACTGAGTAGCCTTCGGACCTCTGTTCTGATAAATACCCTATCCTGCAGGCTATACCGCCTGCTACGAGTGGCTACGGGTTTACAGTCCTTAGTGAGATTGGCAAAGAGAGGAGGGGGGGATTCGCAGCGTAGCGAGGCTGCAGATCGTGAGTGGGGGCAGGGGCCCTCCGAGGGTGAGGCTCTTGAGGTTGCATTGGAAGTCTAGGCCTAATAAGAGTGGCGCGCAGAGTTCGGGCAAAACGTAGAGTTTGAATTTCGAGTAGCTAACGCCTCGGATTGTGAGTGTCGTGGCGGTGCGCCCCTGGATCTGGACCGAATGGGAGCCTGAAGCGAGCGAGATAGTTTGCTGCACGGGGAAAATGGGGAGCGAACAGCGTTTTACCAGGTCTGGATGTATGAAGCTCTCAGTGCTCCCGGAGTCGAAGAGGCATAGCGTGCTGTACCCGTTGATATGGACCTCTGCCATCGAGTTTCGTAGATTCTTTGGTCGTGATTGGTCCAGGGTGACCGCGCTGAGTTGCGGGTAGTCGGCGGCTCGATCAGCTGTGCTGGAGTGGCCCCGTGATGACTGCCCTCTGAGTTCATAGTCGAATTCGAATTCTTCCGCAGAGTTGTCCGAGCGCGGAGATGCCGATCGGGTCCGTGGATCGCACGTGGCGGGCGGCGAGGAAGATGGAGTCCAAGATGGCGGCCCCCATGAGTTGCACGTGGCGGGCGGCGAGGAAGATGGAGTCCAAGATGGCGGCCCCCATGAGTTGCACGTGGCCGGCCGCATGGTGGGGGTTTCCAAGATGGCGGCCCCCATGGATCGCACGTTGCCGGAGGGGGCGGAGTCGGGGCGTAGGCCACAGCGTTTCGGGCCCCGCTGGGCTGCGAGTGAGGGGAGCGATTACTTCAAGTCGCTGGGGAGTTGGAAGCTGGGGCCCTTTTAGCGAGGCACACTCTTGCGTAATGGCCTTTTCGCCCGCAGCTGCTGCAGGTCGCGTTGTGGGCCGGGCAGTGCTGCTGCGGGTGCTGGTTCTGGCCGCAGAAATGGCAGGCTGGAGCAGCATAGTGGCTGGCTGGGGCAGCATGGTGGCTGGCTGGGGCAGTATAGTGGCTGGCTGGGGCAGCCTGGTGGCTGGGCGGCCGCGTAGCACAGGCCTGGGGGAGTCGCTGGTGTGGGGCCCATGATTGGGTCGCGGGGTCCGCGGGGAACGAGTTAAGGCTGCGGAAGGAGACTTCCATTGAGGTAGCAGCTTCTACAGTCATTTCTAAGTCCTGGGCCCCCTTTTCCAGCAGTCGTTGGCGCACATAGTTAGACCTGAGGCCCGCTACAAAAACATCGCGTACTGCCAATTCCCTGTGGTCAGCCGCGGTAACCGCTTGGTAATTACAGTAATTGGACAAATTATTGAGTTCCCTTAGGAATTCGGCGAGTGATTCTGTAGGCCGCTGGCGGCGAGTCGTGAACACATGGCGAGCGTAAACCTCATTAATAGGCCTTACATAAATTTTATCGAGAACTGCTAGCGCCGCAGTATATGAACTGGCCGAGTTTAGTTGCGTAGAGATTCTGTGGCTCACCCTCGTGTGCAGTAGACTTAGCTTCAGAACCTCTGTCGTTTCGGCTGTGCTCGCTTCTGCCAGGTAGGCCTTGAAGCATCGGGTCCAGTGGGAGAAGATTTCTTTAGCCTCTGCATCCTGCGGGGTCGAGTTCCAGGCGTCCAGGCTTGAGGGCCGATTCCATAATCGACCTTTACTGTTCTTAAGTCGATTAAATTGATGGAACCATCAATTCACCAGACACGTGTTTCCGATATGAATCTAGGCTTTAATCGACTTACTTCAGAACCAGCCTGTCGCCTGTCGATGAACTCATAGTGAACTCAGGCTAACTCTGGACATGGGTATTTATACAGCAGCACTAGGGGGAGGAGTCGTGGGTGGATTCAAGGGTGGAGCCCAGTACAAGTTCCTGAGTACTCCCAGAGCTACTCCCCCTAGTGGTAGGATAGCGCTACTGCGCTTACAAAGACAGTGTGAATTATCATATATACATCTATATATTAAATTCACCACAGTGTTTGATGGGAACATTGTAGTGGGAGCTTTACTCTGTATCTAATGGAGTCTAATGGTGTTTGATGGGGACAGTGTAGTGGAAGCTTTACTCTGTATCTAACCCTGTGCTGTACCTGTCCTCGGAGTGTTTGATGGGGACTGTGTAGAGGGAGCTTTGCTCTGTATCTAACCCCGTGCTGTACCTGCTCTGGGAGTGTTTGAAGGAGACACTGTCGAGGGAGCTTTACTCTGTATCTAACCCCATGATTTACCTGTCCGGGGAGTGTTTGATGGGGACAGTGTAGAGGGAGCTTTAATCTGTATCTAACCCCGTGCTGTACCTGTCCTGGGGGTGTTTAATGGGGACAGTGTAGAGGGAGATTTACACTGTATCTAACGTCGTGCTATACCGTCCTGGGAGTGTTTGATGGGGGCAGTGTAGAGGGAGCTTTACTCTATATCTAACCCCATGCTGTACCGACCTGGGTGTGTTTGATGGGGACAGTATAGAGGGAGCTTTACTCTGTATCTAACCCCGTGCTTTTCCTGTCCGGGGAGTGTTTGATAGGGACAGTGTAGAGGGAGGTTTACTCTGTATCTAACCCCATGCTGTACCTGTCCTGGGAGTGTTTGCTGGGGACAGTGTAGAGGGAGCTTTACTCTGTATCTAACCCCATGCTGTACCTGTCCTGGTAGTGTTTGATGGGGACAATATAGAGGGAGTTTTACTCTGTATCTAACCCCATGGTGCACCTGTCCTGGGAATGTTTGATGGGGACAGTGTAGAGGGAACTTTACTCTGTATCTAACCCCGTGCTGTACCTGTCCTGGGAGTGTTTGATGGGGACAGTGTAGTTGGAGCTTTTCTCTGTATCTAACCCCGTGTTGTCCCTGTCCTGGGAGTGTTTGATGGGGACAGTGTAGAGGGAACTTTTTTCTGTATCTAACCCCGTGTTGTCCCTGTCCTGGGAGTGTTTGATGGGGACAGTGTAGAGGGAACTTTTCTCTGTGTCTAACCCCGTGTTGTCCCTGTCCTGGGGGTGTTTGATGGGGATAGTGTAGAGGGAGCTTTACTCTGCATCTAACCCCGTGCTGTACCTGTCCTGGGAGTGTTTGATGGGGACAGTGTAGAGGGAGCTTTACTCTGTATCTAACCCCGTGCTGTACCTGTCCTGGGAGTGTTTGATGGGGACAATATAGAGGGAGTTTTACTCTGTATCTAACCCTGTGCTGTACCTGTCCTTGGAGTGTTTGATGGAGACAGTGTAGTGGGAGCTTTTCTCTGTATCTAACCCCGTGCTGTACCTGTCCTGGGAGTGTTTGATGGGGACAATATAGAGGGAGTTTTACTCTGTATCTAACCCTGTGCTGTACCTGTCCTTGGAGTGTTTGATGGAGACAGTGTAGTGGGAGCTTTTCTCTGTATCTAACCCCGTGTTGTCCCTGTCCTGGGAGTGTTTGATGGGGACAGTGTAGAGGGAACTTTTCTCTGTATCTAACCCCGTGTTTTCCCTGTCCTGGGGGTGTTTGATGGGGACAGTGTAGAGTGAGCTTTTCTCTGTATCTAACCCCGTGTTGTCCCTGTCCTGGGAGTGTTTGATGGAGACAGTGTAGAGGGAGCTTTACTCTGTATCTAACCCCGTGCTGTACCTGTCCTGGGTGTGTTTAATGGGGACAGTGTAGAGGGAGCTTTACTCTGTATCTAACCCCGTGCTCTCCCTGTCCTGGGAGTGTTTAATGGGGACAGTATAGAGGGAGCTTTACTCTGTATCTAACCCCGTGCTGTCCCTGTCCTGGGAGTGTTTAATGGGGACAGTGTCGAGGGAGATTTACTCTGAATTGTCCATGTTTTCTCTTCTGATTATTTGCTGTGAAATACCTTTTGATTTGTTTGGATGCACAGAAGGAAATAAAGTTTAATGTTGGGATGCAGTTGACTTTGAATAGGTGGGAATTTCCTTATTGTTAACTCTCAACAATACTGGAGAGGAGCTTATTGGATGACGAAATGTGCGACTTTCCTGGGAACCGGAAACCCTCCTGCGTCTTTCTGAAGCCAGTGCCTCTTAGGGAAATCCTGGAGTTCTGCCTGTGTCAGTTAAATCCAACAGGTCCAGTCGGTTTCTGTGAGATTCCTCCTCCTGTGGTTTAATAACATTTCAATTCCAGGTGTATTTCACTTCGGGCATCACAGTAGCACAGTGGTTAGCACAATTGCTTCCCAGCTCCATGGTCCCAGGTTCAATTCCCGACTTGGGTACTATCTGTGCGGAGTCTGCACATTCTCCCAGTGTGTGCATGGGTTTCCTCCGAGTGCTCCGGTTTCCTCACACAGTCCAAAGATGTGCATGTTAGGTGGATTGGACATTCTAAATTGTCCTTTGTGTCCAAAATTGCCCTTCGTGTTGGGTGGGGTTACTGGGTTGTGGGGATAGGGTGGAGGTGTGGGCTTAACATAGAACATAGAACAGAGAACATAGAACAGTACAGCACAGAACAGGCCCTTCGGCCCTCGATGTTGTGCCGAACAATGATCACCCTACTTTAAACCCACGTAACCCGTATACCCGTAACCCAACAATCCCCCCATTAACCTTACACTACGGGCAATTTAGCATGGCCAATCCACCTAACCCGCACATCTTTGGATTTAGGGTGCTCTTTCCAAGAGCCGTTGCAGAATCAATGGGCCGAATTGCCTCCTTTTAAAATTCTATGATTCTATGAGGTGGGTTTCCGACTTTAGACTTGTGCTGTTTAAATGTGTGATGTATCCAGCCAGGTGACCCGCCGGGCTCCCCCCCCCCCCCCCCCCCCCCCCCCCGCCCCCACCCCACAAACCACCCGTCTATCAGGTGATCTACTGCTTAAACTCTCTTTTATAAGAACATAAGAACTAGGAGCTGGAGTCGGTCATCTTGCCCCTCAAGCCTGCTCCGCCATTCAATAAGATCATGGCTGATCTTTTTGTGGACTCAGCTCCACTTACCGGCCCGCTCACCATAACCTTTTATTCCTTTGCTGTTCAAAAATCTATCTACCTTTGCCTTAAAAACATTCAACGAGGTAGCCTCAACTGCTTCACTGGGCAGGGAATTCCATAGATTCACAATCCTTTGGGTGAAGAAGTTCCTCCTCGACTCAGTCTTAAATCTGCTCCCCTTTTTTTGAGGCTTATGCCCTCCCCCCCCAGTTCTGGTTTCATCCGCCAGTGGAAACAACCTCCCTGTTTCTATTCTGTCTATTCCCTTCATAATTTAATATGTTTCTATAAAATCCCCCCTCATTCTTCTAAATTTCACCCCCCCCCCTCCCCATTTCAGTTGCCAGGTCAAAATTAACCACATTGCAGAGGGCCGGAGTCATGTGTCGGGTCAGACCAGGTAAAGAAGGCAGATTCCCTTCCTTTAAGGGGCATTAGTGAAGCTGATGGGTTTTTCCGACAATTGTTTCATCATTGCCATGGCTCTGGGGTCAGATTTCTGAATTAATGGCATTTAGGTTCTACCAGCTGCCGTGTCCCCAGAGGTGGGTTGGAACTGCACTCATCCAGAGGAACCCCTGTCCCCAGAGAATTAGCTTGGCCCTCTGGATATCTAGTCCGGTGACATCACCACTGCACCACCACCTCCCACTGCATGAAAAGTGCCACATAAGCACAAGTTGCTAGTGTGGGAATGTTCCTGATATAATAGGTAACACACACACAAAGTCTAGATTTACACTTATGGATTGCTTCATTTTTGGAGTTGCGCCAATGACGGATGTGGGATTTGTTGATGACTTTTAAATCCTAACCTCTTTCAACTAACCTCCAAAGTTCCCTTTCATCTCCACGCTCCTTATATTGTCTCTTAATCCTTCCCAGCGTCAACGCTGCCAATATTAAATTCACACCAGCCTCCTGACAAGCTCATCGATCAATGCACAGCAAAACCAAGATCACATTCAGCAGAATTAACCCATTGGACAGTGCCCAGATAACCACCTCTCCACCTCCCACTTATCTCTATCTATCGTTCCACTCCAACCTGCTCAAACTGCCATCTTCTTTATTCATTTGTGGGAAGTGGGTGTTGCTGATTGGACTCAGCATTTATTGCCCATCGTTACTTGGCAAGGTGGGTGTGAGCCACATCCTTGAACTGCTGCAGTCCCTGAGGTGCAGGGACACCCACTGTTCTGTCAGGGACGGAGTTCCAGGATTTTGACATGGTGATAGTGAAGGAATGACTGATATATTTCCAAGTCAGAGTGGTGAGTGACTTGGAGGGGAACCTCCAGGTGGTGGGGTTCCAAGGTATCTGCTGCCCTTGTCCTTCTAGATGGCGGTGCTCATGGATTTGGAAGATATTGTCTAAGGAGCCTTGGTGAGTTACTGCAGTGCGTCTTGTAGATGGTACACATGGCGGCCACTGTGGTGGAAGGTTTGAATATTTGTGGAAGGGGGAGGAATCAAGCAGGGTTGCTTTGTCCTGGATGGTGTCGAGCCTCGTGAGTGTTGTTGGAGCTGGTCTCATCCAGGCAAGTGGCGAGAATTCCATCACATTCCTGACCAGTGCCTAGTGGATGGTCACAGTAAGAAGTCTTACAACACCAGGTTAAAGTCCAACAGGTTTGTTTCAAACACGAGCTTTCGGAGCACGGCTCCTTCTTCAGGTGAGTCACCTGAAGAAGGAGCCGTGCTCCGAAAGCTCGTGTTTGAAACAAACCTGTTGGACTTTAACCTGGTGTTGTAAGACTTCTTACTGTGCTCACCCCAGTCCAACGCCGGCATCTCCACATAGTGGATGGTGGACAGGCTTTTGGGGGGCGGGGTGGGGGGGAGGGGGGGGGGTCAGGAGGTGAATTACTCGCCTTGGGGTTCCCACCATCTGACCTGTTCTTGTAGCCACAGGGACCCCATTTCTGCAGCTGTATCGATTCACTTTTCCCACAAGCAATGCAGGAAGAAAGAGTCCGAGTGGATGGCATGGTGGCACAGTGGGCAGCATGGTGGCACAGTGGGCAGCATGCTGGCACAGTGGGCAGCATGGTGGCATAGTGGGCAGCATGCTGGCACAGTGGGTGGCATGGTGGTACAGTGGGCAGCACGCTGGCACTGTGGGTGGCACAGTGGGTGGCATGGTGGTACAGTGGGCAGCACGCTGGCACTGTGGGTGGCACAGTGGGCAGCACGGTGGCACAGTGGGCAGCATGCTGGCACAGTGGGCAGCACGCTGACACAGTGGGCAGCATGCTGGCACAGTGGGTGGCACGGTGGTACAGTGGGCAGCACACTGGCACTGTGGGTGGCACAGTGGGCAGCATGCTGGCACTGTGGGTGGCACTGTGGGCAGCACGGTGTCACAGTGGGCAGCACAGTGGCACAGTGGGTGGCATGGTGGCACAGTGGGTGGCACAGTGGGCAGCATGCTGGCACAGTGGGTGGCACAGTGGCATAGTGGGCAGCATGCTGACACTGTGGGTGGCACAGTGGGTGGCATGGTGGTACAGTGGGCAGCACGCTGGCACAGTGGGCAGCACTGTGGCACTGTTGGCAGCATGCTGGCACAGTGTGCAGCACGCTGGCACAATGGGCAGCATGGTGGCACAGTGGGCACCACGGTCGCACTGTTGGCAGCACGCTGGCACAGTGGGAAGCATGCTGGCACTGTGGGCAGAACGCTGGCACAGTGGGCAGCACGCTGGCACTGTGGGCAGAACGCTGGCACAATGGGCAGCATGGTGGCACAGTGGGTGGCATGGTGGCACAGTGGGCAGCACAATGGCACAGTGGGCAGCACGCTGGCACTGTGGGCAGAACGCTAGCACTGTGGGAGGCACGCTGGTGCAGTGGGTAGCACGGGGGTGCAGTGGGCAGCATGGTGGCACAGTGGGCGGCACAATGGGCAGCACGTTGGCACAGTAGGCAGCACAGTGGCACAGTGGGCAGCACACTGGCACAGTGGGCAGCATGCTGGCACAGTGGGTGGCATGGTGGTACAGTGGGCAGCATGCTGGCACTGTGGGTGGCACAGTGGGTGGCATGGTGGTACAGTGGGCAGCACGCTGGCACTGTGGGTGGCACAGTGGGCAGCACGGTGGCACAGTGGGCAGCATGCTGGCACAGTGGGCAGCACGCTGACACAGTGGGCAGCATTCTGGCCCAGTGGGTGGCACGGTGGTACAGTGGGCAGCACGCTGGCACTGTGGGTGGCACAGTGGGCAGCATGCTGGCACTGTGTGTGGCACTGTGGGCAGCACGGTGTCACAGTGGGCTGCACAGTGGCACAGTGGGTGGCATGGTGGCACAGTGGGTGGCACAGTGGCACAGTGGGTGGCATGGTGGCACAGTGGGTGGCACAGTGGAACAGTGGGTGGCACAGTGGCACGATGAGCAGACAGTGGCACAGTGGGTGGCACAATGGCACAGTGGGCAGCATGGTGGCACAGTGGGTAGCACGCTGGCATAGTGGGCAGCACGCTGGCACAGTGGGTGGCACAGTCACACAGTGGGTGGCACAGTGGGCAGCACGCTGGCACAGTGGGAAGCAGGTGGCGCAGTGGGTGGCACACTGGCACAGTGGGCAGCACAGTGGCACAGTGGGCAGCACGCTGGCACAGTGGGCAGCATGCTGGCACAGTGGGTGGCATGGTGGTACAGTGGGCAGCATGCTGGCACAGTGGGTGGCACAGTGGGTGGCATGGTGGTACAGTGGGCAGCACGCTGGCACTGTGGGTGGCACAGTGGGCAGCACGGTGGCACAGTGGGCAGCATGCTGGCACAGTGGGCAGCATGCTGGCACAGTGGGTGGCACGGTGGTGCAGTGGGCAGCACGCTGGCACTGTGGGTGGCACAGTGGGCAGCATGCTGGCACTGTGGGTGGCACTGTGGGCAGCACGGTGTCACAGTGGGCAGCACAGTGGCACAGTGGGTGACATGGTGGCACAGTGGGTGGCACAGTGGCACAGTGGGTGGCACAGTGGCACGATGAGCAGACAGTGGCACAGTGGGTGGCACAATGGCACAGTGGGCAGCATGGTGGCACAGTGGGTGGCACAGTGGCACAGTGGGCAGCACGCTGGCATAGTGGGCAGCACGCTGGCACAGTGGGTGGCACAGTTACACAGTGGGTGGCACAGTGGGCAGCACGCTGGCACAGTGGGAAGCAGGCGGCGCAGTGGGTGGCACAGTGGCACAGAGGGCAGCATGCTAGCACTGTGGGCAGCGCAATGGCACAGTGGGCAGCATGGTGGCACAGTGGGTGACATGGTGGCACAGTGGGTGGCACAGTGGGTGGCACAGTGGCACGATGAGCAGACAGTGGCACAGTGGGTGGCACAATGGCACAGTGGGCAGCATGGTGGCACAGTGGGTGGCACAGTGGCACAGTGGGCAGCACGCTGGCATAGTGGGCAGCACGCTGGCACAGTGGGTGGCACAGTTACACAGTGGGTGGCACAGTGGGCAGCACGCTGGCACAGTGGGAAGCAGGTGGCGCAGTGGGTGGCACAGTGGCACAGAGGGCAGCATGCTAGCACTGTGGGCAGCGCAATGACACAGTGGGCAGCATGGTGGCACAGTGGGTGGCACACTGGCACAGTGGGCAGCACAGTGGCACAGTGGGCAGCACTGTGGCACAGTGGATGTCACGGTGTCACATTAGGCAGCACGCTGGCACAGTGAGCAGCACAATGGCACAATGGGCAGCACGGTGTCACAGTGGGCAGCACGGTGGCACAGTGGGTGTCACGGTGTCACAGTGGGCAGCACGCTGGCACAGTGGGCAGCACAATGGCACAATGGGCAGCACGGTGTCACAATGGGCAGCATGGTGGCATAGTGGGCAGCATTGGGCACTGTTGGCAGCACGCTGGCACAGTGGGCAGCACACTGGCACAATGGGCAGCATGGTGGCCCAGTGGGTGGCACACTGGCACAGTGGGCAGCACAGTGGCACAATGGGCAGCATGGTAGCACAGTGGGTGGCACGGTGTCACAGTGGGCAGCACACTGGCACAGTGGGCAGCACAATGGCACAATGGGCAGCACGGTGTCACACTGGGCAGCATGGTGTCACAGTGGGCAGCATGCTGGCACTGTTGGCAGCACGCTGGCACAGTGGGCAGCACGTTGGCACAATGGAGAGCATGATGGCACAGTGGGCAGCACAGTGGCACAGTGGGCAGCACAATGGCACAATGGGCAGCACGGTGTCACAATGGGCAGCATGGTGGCATAGTGGGCAGCATTGGGCACTGTTGGCAGCACGCTGGCACAGTGGGCAGCACACTGGCACAATGGGCAGCATGGTGGCCCAGTGGGTGGCACACTGGCACAGTGGGCAGCACAGTGGCACAATGGGCAGCATGGTAGCACAGTGGGTGGCACGGTGTCACAGTGGGCAGCACACTGGCACAGTGGGCAGCACAATGGCACAATGGGCAGCACGGTGTCACACTGGGCAGCACGTTGGCACAATGGAGAGCATGATGGCACAGTGGGCAGCACGGTGGCACTGTTGGCAGCACGCTGGCACAGTGGGAAGCATGCTAGCACAATGGGCAGCACAGTGGGCAGCACGGTGGCACAGTGGGCAGCACAATGGCACAATGGGCAGCACGGTGTCACAGTGGGCAGCACGTTGACACAGTGGGCAGCACGCTGGCACTGTGGGCAGAACGCTGGCGCAGTGGGCAACACGCTGGCACTGTGGGCAGAACGCTAGCACTGTGGGAGGCACGCTGGTGCAGTGGGTAGCACGGTGGCTCATTGGGCAGCATGCTGGCACAGTGGGCAGCATGGTGGCACAGTGGGCAGCACGGTGGCACAATGGGCAGCACGGTGGCACAGTGGGCAGCATGGTGGCACAGTGGGCAGCACGGTGGCACAGTGGGCAGCACGCTGGCACAGTGGGCAGCACGCTGGCACAGTGGGCAGCACAGTGGCACAGTGGGCAGCACGGTGGCACAGTGGGCAGCACGGTGGCACAGTGGGCAGCACGGTGGCACAGTGGGCAGCACGGTGGCACAGTGGGCGTCACACTGGCACAGTGTACAGCACGCTGGAGCAGTGGGCAGCACAGTGTCACAGTGGGCATCATGGTGGCACAGTGGGCAGCACGGTGGCACTGTTGGCAGCACGCTGGCACAGTGTGCAGCACGCTGGCACAATGGGCAGCATGGTGGCACAGTGGGCACCACGGTCGCACTGTTGGCAGCACGCTGGCACAGTGGGAAGCACACTGGCACTGTGGGCAGAACGCTGGCACAGTGGGCAGCACGCTGGCACTGTTGGCAGCACGCTGGCACAGTGGGAAGCACACTGGCACTGTGGGCAGAACGCTGGCACAGTGGGCAGCACGCTGGCACAGTGGGCAGCACGCTGGCACTGTGGGCAGAACGCTGGCACAATGGGCAGCATGGTGGCACAGTGGGTGGCATGGTGGCACAGTGGGCAGCACAATGGCACAATGGGCAGCACGGTGTCACAGTGGGCAGCATGCTGGCACAGTGGGCAGCACGCTGGCACTGTGGGCAGAACGCTAGCACTGTGGGAGGCACGCTGGTGCAGTGGTAGCACGGGGGTGCAGTGGGCAGCACGGTGGCACAGTGGGCGGCACAGTGGGCAGAACGTTGGCACAGTGGGCAGCACGGTGGCACAGTGGGCAGCACGCTGGCACAGTGGGCAGCATGCTGGCATAGTGGGCAGCACGGTGGCACAGTGGGCAGCACGCTGACACTGTGGGCAGCATGCTGGCACAGTGGGCAGCACGGTGGCACAGTGGGCAGCACGGTGGCACAGTGGGCAGCACGCTGGCACAGTGGGCAGCACGCTGGCACAGTGGGAAGCACGCTGGCACAGTGGGAAGCACGCTGGCACAGTGGGCAGCATGGTGGCACAGTGGGCCGCACGGTGGCACAGTGGGCAGCACGGTGGCACAGTGGGCAGCACGGTGGCACAGTGGGAAGCACGGTGGCACAGTGGGCAGCACGGTGGCACAGTGGTAAGCATGCTGGCACAGTGGGCAGCACGCTTGCACAGTGGGTGGCACAGTGGGCAGCACGCTGACACAGTGGGCAGCACGCTGGCACAGTGGGCAGCACGGTGGCACAGTGGGCAGCACGGTGGCACAATGGGCAGCACGCTGGCACAGTGGGCAGCACGGTGGCACAGTGGGCAGCATGCTGGCACAGTGGGCAGCACGCTGGCACAGTGGGCAGCATGGTGGCACAGTGGGCAGCATGGTGGTACAGTGGGCAGCACGGTGGCACAGTGGGCAGCACAATGGCACAATGGGCCCAGGCTGATGCTTGGGGAGCACAGGTTCGAACCCCACCAGGATAACTGGTGCAAATTGAATTTGCTTCCAAAATAAATCTCAGTCGAGCTGCCTGTGAAAAGCTGTCATCGGGATAGGAGTAGGAGGAGTCCATTCAGCCCATCGCGGGCTGCTCTGCCATTACACCACTTTCCTTCACTCTATCTTCATGTCATTCATCTCCAGAATTCTACCGATTTTGAACCTTTGCCCTTGCCTCCAAAGCCCTTTGAGGTAGATAATTCCAAAAGTTCAGCAACCTCCGCACAAAGAAATTCCTCTCCACCTCACCTTTAAATGGGCTTCCCCATCATCCAGAGAGTATGTCGCCTGGTTTTAGACTCACCAGCCTGGGGGACCTCTTGGCTGATTTCTCCCGGCCATCGGTATTCCCTTTTCCAGCCGGTAGGTTTCCCGGAGGCATGGGCTGGCTTCAATGGGAAATCTCATTGACGAGCGACGAGAATCCCGGCGTCAGCGAACGGCACGTGGCCGAGAAACGGGTAGCCAGTGGGACCCGGAGAATCCCGTCTCCATCCAGCCTGCCACACGGAGCTCAGCTGTCTTCATTCTTCACAATCTTCATGAATGCAAGTCCAGTCTCATCGATCTCTCCGCATAGGACAATCCCAGCAATTGGCTGTGTAAACCTGGGTGGGCAACAAGTGCTGGCCTTGCCAACGATGCCCCCTTGATTCTTTAATCACATTGGCCGCCATGCCTTCAGCTGTCGAGATCCTCAACATGGGAATTCCTTCCTGAATCCCTTCCGTCTCTCTCTCTCTCACTTTCTCTCTCTCCTTTGAGATGCACCTTAAAATCTAACTTGTTGACCAAACTTTTGGACACCTCACCATTCATGGGACTCGACAGCTAATTTAGCTATTCAATGCTCGGATGAAGCACCTTAATATTATAAGAAAATGTGATATAGAGAGCTACCTTGTGTCACTGCGCATCGATTCCCGGGACTCAGGGTCACCCCTCAACCCCAGACCCTGCCCCCCCACCCCAGACCCTGCCCACTGTCCAATCAGTCTCTCATCCCTTACAAGTTACAAGCAGGAGAAGGCCACTCGGCCCCTCAAGCTTGTGCCTGCCATTCAATAAGACCACGACCGATCTGATTGTAACCTCAACCCAACATTCCTGCCTTACCCCCGATAACCTTCCCGCCTTCTCTTGAGAATCAAGATTCTATCGAGCTCTGCCTTAAACATATTTAAAGATTCTGCTCCGACTGCCTTTTGAGGAAGAGAGTTCCAGAGACTCACACCCCTCTGAGAGAAAGATATTCTCCTCATCTTCGTTTTAAATGATGTGGAGATGCCGGCATTGGACTGGGGTGAGCACAGTAAGAAGTCTTACAGCACCAGGTTAAAGTC
This sequence comes from Scyliorhinus canicula, assembly GCF_902713615.1. Classification (NCBI taxonomy): domain Eukaryota; kingdom Metazoa; phylum Chordata; class Chondrichthyes; order Carcharhiniformes; family Scyliorhinidae; genus Scyliorhinus; species Scyliorhinus canicula. The sequence continues at coordinate 73,846,084 of NC_052157.1, forward strand.
CAACATGTTTGTTTCAAATTACTAGCTTTCAGAGCACTGCTCCTTCCTCAGGAGAATGAAGAGGTATGTTCCAGAAACATATGTATGGACAGAGCCAAAGGTGGATACAGAACTGGCTAGGTCATAGAAGGCAGAGAGTAGCAATGGAAGGGTGCTTTTCTGATTGCAGGGCTGTGACTAGTGGTGTTCCGCAGGTATCAGTGCTGGGACCTTTGCTATTCAAAGTATATATAAATGATTTGGAGGAAAATGTAACTGGTATCATGAGTCAGTTTGCAGACGACACAAAGGTTGGTGGAATTGTGGATAGCGATGAGGACTGTCAGAGGATACAGCAGGATTTAGATCGTTTGGAGACTTGGGTGGAGAGATGGCGGATGGAGTAATGCATTTTGGAAGTTGTAATGCAGGTAGGGAATACACAGTGAATGGTAGAACCCTCAAGAGTATTGACAGTCAGAGAGATCTAGGTGTACAGGTCCACAGGTCACTGAAAGGGGCAACACAGGTGGAGAAGGTAGTCAAGAAGGCATATGGCATGCTTGCCCTCATTGACTGGGGCATTGAGTATAAGAATCGGCATGTCATGTTGCAGCTGTATAGAACCTTAGTTGGGCCACACTTGGGAGTATAGTGTTCAATTCTGGTCGCCACACTACCAGAAGGATGTGGAGGCTTCAGAGGGGGTGAAGAAGAGATTTACCAGGATGTTGCCTGGTATGGAGGGCGTTAGTTATGAGGAACAGTTGAATAAACTCGGCTTGTTCTCACTGGAACGACGGAGGTTGAGGGGTGACCTGATAGAGGTCTACAAAATTATGAGGGGCATAGACTGAATGGATAGTCTGGGGCTTTTCCCAGGGTAGAGGGGTCAATTACTGGGGGGCATAGGTTTAAGGTGCGAAGGGCAAAGTTTAGAGAAGATGTACGAGGCAAGTTTTTTACACAGAGGCACAGGCTTGGAGGGCCGAAGGGCCTGTCCCTGTGCTGTATTTTTCTTTGTTCTTTGTTCTATGTCCCCCTCCCCACCCCACTCTGCCCCGATTACTGTAACTAGCGCCCTGCTTACTCAGGAGAGCTGTAGAATCAGCAATTCCAGCAATACCCTCAGATGTTCCCAAGTGCCCTCCATCACTTTGATATCTTGTCGATTGATATTCTGGTAAATATTATGAAAAGGTCTCTCTGAGTCTTTGAACAGTGAGCCAGCGATGTCTTGCTAAATCCTCAGATCCCCTTGTTCTTGATCTCGCCTTCTACTGCAGTTGGTTTAACATGGGCCCACCCACTGCCCTGTCGGGTTTCAATAGCATCAACACGAGAGCAACTCGGACTTCAGAACAGCAAGTGCTTTCCAAGTAAGCTATTCAGCGAGAACATCAAAAACGAATGATGCAGCAGCTTCCAGAGTCCCAAGGACATCCCCCTGCACTTCCCAGCAATGATGTCGTCTTGATAGTGTAGTCACTGTGTGATTGAGGAAAGCTATCAACACATTTACATACAGACAGCTCCCAAAACCAGCAAAGGGATCATGAATGAGGAGTCAGCAAAGTTTTAGAATATTGGATTCAGACAGCAGGGAGAACAATCCCAGCTCATCTCCCAAAAGGAGCAGTGGGATCGTACACCACCACCTCATGTGGAAGGCAGTGAGGGTCTTCCTCAGTACTGACCCTCTTACAGTGCAGCACTCCCTCAGTACTGACCCTCTGACAGTACAGCACTCCCTCAGTACTGACCCTCTGACAGTGCAGCACTCCCTCAGTACTGACCCTCTGACAGTGCAGCACTCCCTCAGTACTGATCCTCTGACAGTGCAGCACTCCCTCAGTACTGACCCTCGTACAGTGCAGCACTTCCTCAGTACTGACCCTCTGACAGTGCAGCAGTCCCTCAGTACTGACCCTCTGACAGTGCAACACTCCCTCAGTACTGACCCTCTGACAGTGCAGCACTCCCTCAGTACTGACCCTCTGACAGTGCAGCACTCCCTCAGTACTGACCCTCTGACAGTGCAGCATTCCCTCAGTACTGACCCTCGTACAGTGCAGCACTCCCTCAGTACTGACCCTCTGACAGTACAGCACTCCCTCAGTACTGACCCTCTGACAGTGCAGCAGTCCCTCAGTACTGACCCTCTGACAGTGCAGCACTCCCTCAGTACTGACCCTCTGACAGTGGAGCACTCCCTCAGTACTGACCCTCTGACAGTGCAGCACTCCCTCAGTACTGACCCTCTGACAGTGCAGCACTCCCTCAGTACTGACCCTCTGACAGTGCAGCACTCCCTCAGTACTGACCCTTTGACAGTGCAGCACTCCCTCAGTACTGACTCTCTGACAGTGCAGCATTCCCTCAGTACTGACCCTCTGACAGTGCTGCGTTCCCTCAGTACTGACCCTCAGTCTTGTGAATAAGGGTGTTGGTGTGGATTATCAACTCATCTCTGTGTATTCGAACATTGATATTTATAGATCCATCCATGTTTGCATAATTACACACTTTGTTTCGAACCTGTCTGTCTGTATTGAGTGCAATACCCTTGGCTAGATTTGTCAGATGGGCTACCCTGGTGTGTGGGGGCACTGTGAGGTAGTAGCAGTATTCGCACGGGAAACAAAGTTTATCAAAGTTTTTTCCCCCCAATTTGCAATGGTTTGGAATGAGGGGTTTGTGGACAATTGCTCTGTCTGATTGGAGAGAAATAGAGAAATAACGTAAAATTGTCATTATGAGACTGAGGAGAGAGAGAGGGAGAATTCTGAGGTGAATTAGATTATGGCAGTTTGTCAGAGGAATGGGCAAACCATCAATTCTGACACGTCTCCAACACTACAACAATCACTACACCCTCAAAGTTTAAAAGATAAAGAATAGGGATCAAGTCTATCGGCGGCCAAGTTCTGACACCGGCATCAAAAGCGGTGCGAGTGACTCCGGCGTCAATGGGCCTCCAGGCACTCGAAAGCAGGCGTGCCACGGTCAGTGCGGTCCGTGCGTGCGCGCCACGGCCGGTGCGGGTCCTTGCATGCGCGCCACGGTCAGTGCGGTCCGTGCGTGCGCGCCACGGTCAGTGCGGTCCGTGCGTGCGCGCCACGACCGTCGCGGGTCCTTGCATACGCGCCACGGCCGGTGCGGGTCCGTGCGTGCGCGCCACGGCCGGTGCGAGTCCTTGCATGCGCGCCATGACCGTCGCGGGTCCTTGCATACGCGCCATGACCGTCGCGGGTCCTTGCATGCGCGCCATGACCGTCGCGGGTCCTTGCATACGCGCCACGGCCGGTGCGGGTCCTTGCATACGCGCCACGGTCAGTGCGGTCCTTGCATACGCGCCACGGTCAGTGCGGTCCTTGCATACGCGCCACGGTCAGTGCGGTCCTTGCATACGCGCCACGGTCAGTGCGGTCCTTGCATACGCGCCACGGCCGGTGCGGGTCCTTGCATACGCGCCACGGTCAGTGCGGTCCTTGCATACGCGCCACGGTCAGTGCGGTCCTTGCATACGCGCCACGGTCAGTGCGGTCCTTGCATACGCGCCACGGTCAGTGCGGGTCCTTGCATACGCGCCACGGTCAGTGCGGGTCCTTGCATACGCGCCACGGTCAGTGCGGTCCTTGCATACGCGCCACGGCCGGTGCGGGTCCTTGCATACGCGCCACGGTCAGTGCAGTCCTTGCATACGCGCCACGACCGGTGCGGGTCCGCGGATGCGCGTGGGTTGCCGTCTTTGCGCCGGCCCCCGGGCAACAATGTGGAGACCTACAGGGGCCCGGCGCAGAGGTGGGTGGGCTAATTCCCCTTCCGGAATGAGCCCGCCCGCCGATCGGTACGCCCTGATCACGGGCCTGGCCACGGTGGAACCCCCCCTCCCCCGGATTCAGATTCCCTCCGCACCCCCCACCAGGTCGGCCCCCGCAGCCAGAACTCTGAGGTCCCGCCAGGTAGGATCATACGTAACCCACACCGGCAGGCCTCGGCTGAATTCGGCGGGCGCTCGGCCCGTCGAGGCGCGGAGAATCGCCGGGGGGGGGGGGGGGGCGCTTTCAACACCCCCCGACTGCGCGGCACTGACCCCGCGGGAACGATTGCCGCCAATCTGGACTTCCCGCGCACCTCCCCAAAATAAAAAGCTGTCCTGCCTGCAGGGTGGGCCGATAATGTCAACAAGTGCGAGCGGTGTGGGGGGGATCAGCCAACCACACCCACGTGTTCTGGCCCTGACCCAGAATCAGGGATCGTCTTCGAGGCTATGTCCAGGGTGGTGGGGATTGAGTAGAACCATGCCCATCTGTAGCAGCCATCAGGGTATCAGAGCACCCAGAACTCTTTACAGGGAAAGGGGTGGCCGCCCCTGGCCTTCGCCTCACTGATCGACAGACAGAGACCGCTGCTAGGCTAGAAGTCGGCAGCACCACCCCGGGCCTTGGACATTGGCAGGTTTAGTGTTGGATATGGGGATTCGGAGGCATGTAACCAAGGCAGGGAGATGGAGTTACAATAGGGGCCAGGCATGATCTGAATGTTGGGGCTGGCTAGAAAGACGGAAATGCCTGCGCCTGCCAAATGGGCTCTTGGGGTGAATGGCCTCCTCCTATTCCTGCATAACAGACCGAAGGGGGGCTGAATGGCCTCCTCCTGTTCCTGTGTAACAGGTACGAGGGGCTGAATGGCCTCCTCCTGATCCTGTGTAACAGACCGAAGGGGGGCTGAATGGCCTCCTCCTGTTCCTGTGTAACAGACTGAAGAAGGGCTGAACAATCTCCTTTTCCTGTGTAAACAGACTTGCGAGGGGCTGAATAATCGCCTCTTGTTCCTGTGCAACAGACTGAAGAGGGGCTGAATAGTCTCCTTCTGCTGCAGGGTAACAGACTGAAGAGGGGCTGAATAGTCTCCTTCTGCTGCAGGGTAACAGACTGAAGAGGGGCTGAATAGTCTCCTTCTGCTGCAGGGTAACAGACTGAAGAGGGGCTGAATAGTCTCCTTCTGCTGCAGGGTAACAGACTGAAGAGGGGCTGAATAGTCTCCTCCTGCTGCGGGGTAACAGACTGAAGAGGGGCTGAATAGTCTCCTCCTGCTGCGGAGTAACAGACTGAAGAGGGGCTGAATAGTCTCCTCCTGCTGCGGAGTAACAGACTGAAGAGGGGCTGAATAGTCTCCTCCTGCTGCGGAGTAACAGACTGAAGAGGGGCTGAATAGTCTCCTCCTGCTGCGGGGTAACAGACTGAAGAGGGGCTGAATAGTCTCCTCCTGCTGCGGGGTAACAGACTGAAGAGGGGCTGAATAGTCTCCTCCTGCTGCGGGGTAACAGACTGAAGAGGGGCTGAATAGTCTCCTCCTGCTCCGGTGCAACAGACTGAAGAGGGGCTGAATAGTCTCCTCCTGCTGCGAGGTAACAGACTGAAGAGGGGCTGAATAGTCTCCTCCTGCTCCGGTGCAACAGACTGAAGAGGGGCTGAATAGTCTCCTCCTGCTGCGGGGTAACAGACTGAAGAGGGGGTGAATCACCCTTTTCTATTCCTGTGTAACAAACTTGAGAGGGGCTGAATAATCTCCTCCTGTTCCTGTGTAATAGGCATGAAGGGGCTGAATGGTCTCCTCCTGTCGCGGGACATTCAGTTCAAAAGGTTGAATGGCATCCTGCTGTCCCTGGGCAGCTATTTCAGAGGGCTGAATGGCCTCCTCCCATCCTGAAAGATTCCGTTTGAAGGGCTGAATGGCCTCCCCCTGCGCCAGAACATTCAGTTTCGGGGCTGAATGGTCTCATACTGTCCCTGGGCAGTAGTTTGAAGGGCTGAATGGTCTTCAAGCAGTAATTGGATTATGAACTGTTATGGAAGAATGTACAGGGTTACGGGGAGAAGCTGGGGGAAGGGTACAGTGGTGGGGAGGCATTGCTGATCGGGGGAGCTAGCACAGGCACAGCTGGCCGGGTGGCCTCCTCCGTGCTGTAACCATTCTGAAATTTTCCACAGTAGACCAACACTAACAGTCAGTTTAAGATCATCAGTTGGGCCCGCAATGTGGCTCATTGATACGTGCTCAAGGTGGTGCACGTTCATACACAGGATCCCCTGCAAACAAAAGGTATATGTGCAATAAAAGAAAAATACTGCAGTTGGGGGAGATAAAAAAAGAGACATCTCGGGAAAACGCAGGAGGTTTTGCGGCATCTGTGCTGGGAGAAACAAAGTTAATGGCCGTTACTTAGCAACCCCATTAGCCGCGGCCTCAAATTCCGTCATGACCGCTAAATTTCGCAAGAAGCTGGAAAAGGGATTTCCGCCAGCGAGTCTTTAGTTGGGGATATGAATACATTTAAAGGAAGGCCAATCAAACAGATGCGAGAGAAAAGAATAGAAGGATGCGGTGAGGGGAGTGAGAGGAAGGGGGAGGGGGCTGGCAGGAGGAGGCTTGTGTGGAGATGCAAATTGACCTGGAGCGTGTGGGCTGAAGTCTGACATTAAATGCAATTTGCCACACCAAACGTTGGCAGCGTGTTACTGGTCTGACATTGACGAGGGAGGCTGGAGGAGGAGAGGACTGGAGAAACTGTCTGAAACATGGCACTGGGCTTTCCCCTTACTGGGTTTTCCTTGCTTGACCCACAGCTTCCTCGCAACTTGTGCAGGTGTTCAACGCTGGGCAACAGGGAATTTGATTTGTTCAACCAATGAGATGTGAGCTGTGCTGGCTGGAACCAGCATTTATTGTCCATCCCTAATTGCCCCATGAGAAGGTGATCATGAGCTGCCTTCTTTAGCCACTGCAGTCCATGTGGTGTAGGTACACCCACTGTGCTGTTAGGGAGGGAGTTTCAGGCTTTTGACCCAGTGACCGTGAAGGAACAGCCAATATATTTCTCAGTGGGAGTGATGAGTGATTGTGGGGGAACCTCCAGGCCAGGTGTTTCCAGGTATCTTCTGCTCTTGTCCTTCTAGATGGTAGTGGTTGTGGGTTTGGAAGGTGTTGCCTAAGGAACCTTGGTCAGTTCCTGAGGTGGACCAAGTAGGGTGGCTTTGTCCTTGATGGAATCGAGCTTCTTGAGTGTTGTTGAAGCTGCACTCATCCAGTTAAGTGGGGAGTATTCCTTCACGCTCCTGACTTGTGCCTTGTAGATGTTGGACAGGCTTTGGGGGGTCAGGAGGTGAGATATTGGCCACGGGATTCCAATCCTATGACCTGTTCTTGTAGCCACAGTATTTATGTGGCTAGTCCAATTTAGTTTTGGGTCAATGGTAACCCCCAGGATGTTGATAATGGGCATTCAGGGATGGTAATGCCATTGAATGTCAAGTGGTGATGGTTGGAGATGGTCATTTCCTGACACTTGTGTGGTACAACTGGCCTCTTGGTGACCTCGGGCAGGATTCTCCGACCCCCCCCCCCCCCCCCCCGCTGGGTCGGAGAATCGCCGGGTCGGAGAATTGCCGGGGTGGGGGGCGGCGTGAATCCCCCCCCCCGCCGGCTGCCGAATTCTCCGGCGCCGGAGATTTAGCGGGGCCGGTAATAGCGCCGATCGGCGGCCCGTCGCAGCGGCCCACCTGGTGATTTTCCGACCCGCGATGCGCCAAAGTCCCGCTCGTTCTATGCAGGTCCCGCCGGCATAAATCAAACTAGGTCCCTTACCGGCGGGACCTGGCGGCGCAGGCGGGCTCTGGGATCCTGGGGGTGGGGGGGGGGGGCATGGCCGATCTGACCATAGTGGCCACGCCCGCGATCGGGCCCACCGATCCGCGGGCGGGCCTGTGCCATGGGGGCACTCTTTTCCCATGCGCTGGCCGTGTAAGCCTCCGCGATCACTGGCACGAAGGTGAAGTCCACCCTGCGCACGCGCGGGGATGACGTCAGCAGCCGCTAACGCTCCTGCGCATGTGCGGACCCGCACCGGCCGGCGGAGTCCCTTCGGCCCCGGCTGGCGTGGCGCCAAAGGCCTTCCACGCCAGCCGGCGAGGCACAAACCACTCCATCGCCGGCCTAGCTCCTGAAGGTGCGGAGGATTCCGGATCTTTGGGGCAGCCCGACGCCGGAGTGGTTCACGCCACTCCAACCCGCAGGGAACCCCCGCCCCGCCGGGTACGGGAGAATCCCGCCCCTCATCACAGCCTCACTTAAATGTTGAAGGACGGACCCTTCCCTAATTCTGGACATGAGTGTGAATTCGGTTGAACCCACTTTGGGCCCGCAGCAGGCAGTCAAGGGCATGTGACTTCTTAAACTGACCACAATATTCTCAAAGACTAGGGCGGATGAATATTCTGTCACAAGGCTGTAAGAACATAAGACATAGGAGTAGAAGTAGGCCACTCACAGCCCCTCCCCCACCCCGCCCCTTAACCCTTGACTCTCTTGCCCTTAGCTTCCGCACACCACTATTAGGATTCTTATCGCCCTTATTATATATCTTCCCTCTAACTCTTCAAGCTTATCTTTGATTCTATAACCTTTGTAATCTCCCCACTTATTTCACCAGAACTTGTCTCATTCTCCAATGTAACAGAGTGTTGTTAAAACAAAGCACTGTGTTATCGTGAGAATGAAGAGCCATGGATTCACGTCTATGTTCCTGGTGTAACAGTTTGGAAGTGTGTACTGGTGTAAGGGATCAATCAACACAAAATCTATTAACACTGTCATTAAGTAGTTCATTGGCGTAACTGACCTTACAGGTTTAATTATCATCACATCATTATGAAAGATCTGAACTGACTTCCTCCCCAGTGATAAATCAACACTGCATTGGCACAAGGTCTGTGTCAAGATCACCAGTCAATAGCCCTCAGCATGTCTACCACCTGCCACACACACATGCACAGAGACGCACAAACACACATTTACACAAATGCACATTTACACATACACATACACATTTAGACACACACACAAACATATTCACACAAACACATTTAGACACACACAAATATGTTCACACACGCATTTCAACACATACATGCAAACGTGTTCACAGGCACACATTTACACACAAATATGTTCACACACACATTTACACACACAAATATGTTCACACACATTTACACACACGTATACTCACACACATTTACACACATATGTTCACACACGCATTTAAAATCACAAATATGTTCGCACACATTTACACACACAAACATATTCATACACACATTTGCACACAAGCATGTTCACACACACATTTACACACACACACACAAACATGTCCACACACACACACATTTAGACACACACACAAACATATACATACACACATATGTCTATTTAGACATCCACACAAATATGTTCACGCACGCATTTACACGCACACTTTTACAAACGCCGACATTTACATACATATTTACAAACACATACATTTACACATACACACATTTACACATCAGTACATTTACACATATATACATTTACACACACACATTTAGAAGCTCACACTTACAAACACACTTTTACAAACACACATTAATACACACATATTCAAAAGTTACCCATAGTCTGGCCAGGTCCAGCACTCCAAACTGAATCTGGCGCCTAGACAGCACTGCCTTGGTCTTGTTGAACTGCAGCCTGGCTCGGGGCCAGCTCCACTTCAATGTCCTGATAGATCTGGATTCAGTTTCCTTCCCACTCGCAGTCTAGCCACGCCGTGGCCCACCTCAGAATGCTTTCTTTGTCCTGGAACTTGTGCGTACACACAATCATCCCCCATGGCAGCTCCCATGCTCATGGTCCCTGTCTCGGATCTATGGGCCCGATCCACATCTGGGGCCTTGTCCAGCACCTTCTCCAGCAACCTGGCCAGTATCCTTGCAACATAGCCTGTTGCACACATTCCCTCCACTCCCTCCGGAAGGCCCACAATCCGCAGATTTTGCCGCTGGATCTGTTTTCCTGGACCTCCACCTTGTCCTGTCTACAATTCACATCCTTCCTGAAGTGTGGCACATAGTACTTGACAGAGTGCCCCAGATGAGGCCTCAAAAACATCTTACACAAGTTCAACATCCAGACAGAAAGGCTATTCAGCTATAGCATTGGAAGGCAACCTGGGTACATAGGACAAGAGGAAAATATTTGCAGTGTGATGGGGAAGGAGACGTAGGCTGGTAGGCAGGGAGTGGGTGGTTGGGGGTTGCTGCCGGAGAAGCTGGATCGCTCTGTAGGATGAGCAACAATGATATGAGGTGCCTGGACAGAGTAGACAGCGAGAAACAGTTCCCACCAAACCATGTCCCTTACCTGTCCTGGGAGTGTTTGATGGGGACAGTGTAGAGGGACCTTTACTCTGTATCTAACCCCGGCTGTACCTGTCCTGGGAATGTTTGATGGGGACAGTGTAGAGGGACCTTTACTCTGTATCTAACCCCGGCTGTACCTGTCCAGGGAGTGTTTGATGGGGACAGTGTAGAGCGACCTTTACTCTATCTAACCTCGTGCTGTACCTACCCAGGGAGTGTTTGATGGGGACAGTGTAGAGGGAGCTTTACTCTGTACCTAACCCGTGCTGTACCTCTCCTGGGAGTGTTTGATGGGGACAGTGTAGAGGGAGCTTTACCCTGTATCTAACCTGTGCTGTACCTGTCCTGGGAGTGTTTGCTGGGGACAGTGTAGAGGGAGCTTTAACCTGTACCTAACCCCGTGCTGTACCTGTCCTGGGAGTGTTTGATGGGGACAGTGTAGAGGGAGCTTTACTCTGTATCAAACCCCGTGCTGTACCTGTCCTGGGAGTGTTTGATGGGGACAGTGTAGAGGGAGCTTTAACCTGTACCTAACCCCGTGCTGTACCTGTCCTGGGAGTGTTTGATGGGGAGGCAGATTCCCCGCTCTGTGCAATCTCCCAAATAACCGGTGCATATGTTGCAAAACGTGGTTTAAACATTTGTTTTGGTCCAAGTATTTCTTAAATCTGGGTGTGCTGGTTTCTGATTTGACAGCAATGTTGTTACGCTTATCCGGTCTATCACTGTGTTGAAGTGCCCCTGCATTTGTCTCTTTAACGTATTGGAATGTGTCAGTCTCACTCTCTTAGAAAGACCAGTGTGGTGTTTTTGCTGTTTGGCCCAGTATTCTGGCTAATATTTACCCCTCAGCCAGCATCTTTAGAACATCTTTAGATCTTTAGCACAATGTAGACTGTTGCTGTTTGTGGGAGCTTTCTCTGTGCACATTGACTGCCATTTGTCCTGCTTCCATTTATCTGACTTTCCTTCTCATTATCTACCTCTCCCTCTTTCTCACGGTGTCACCCTGTTTCTGCCCCTCTCGATCTCATGTTCTCCATTGCTGCCCATCCATTAGTCTATGTATCTCTGTCATCTCCCCTTGAATTACTTCTCATCCTCTCACAGAGAGTGTGCCTCTATCTACCTATCAATCTAGGATCCATGTCTCTGCCTCTCTATTTCTCTATAACCCATATACCTCTCCGGTCATGTCTCTGACTCTTTCTCTTTACCTCCGTCTCTCTATCTGTTCATCACAGTCACTACCTCCGTCTCTCTATCTGTTCATCGCAGTCACTCTCTCCTTCTGTTTAACTCTCTCTCCCTCTCTATCTGCCAGTTAATCTACTTATCTCCCTCTATTATCTCCCTGATTGCATTGATCTATAGACCTTTGTCACTCCCTCTATCTCTCACTCAATTCCCTCCTCTCTCTCTTTGTCTCTCTTTTACCCTATATCTATGTACCTCTTCTTCTCTCAATCCCCCTCTCATCAGGGGCTGGTTTAGCTCACTCAGCTAAATCGCTCGTGTTTAAGGCAGGCCAACAGCACGGTTCGATTCCTGTACCAGCCTCCGCGGACAGGCGCCGGAATGTGGTGACTAGGGGCTTTTCACAGTAGCTTCATTGAAGTCTACTTGTGACAATAAGCCATTTTCATTTCATTTCATTTCATTTCATCCTCTCTCTCCATATACTTCTCTCTCTGTCTCACTCCCCCTCTCCTATCTACATCTCTCTCCTCATTTCACATCCATCCACCCATCTTTCTATATAATTATGTTTATTTCTCTTTGTCACTATACCTCTCTCCATATTCCTTTCTCATTCTCACTTCCCTTTCTTGCTGCCTACCTCTATCTACCTCTCTCATCTCTTTTTCAAGATCTATTTATCTCTATCTATGTACTTCTCTCTCTGTCTCACTCCCCCTCTCTCTATCTATCTTTCTCTCATTCCCCCTCACTCAATCTCTATCCTTCTCTCTCTCCTCTCTCATTTTGCCCCTCTCTTGCTGTCTATTTCTCCCACTCTCTCTCTTTGTATCTCTTTCTGTCTCACTCTCCTGTCTCGCTCTCTGTCTCTCTCTATTTCCCCTCTCTTATTTCCCCACTCTCATTCTCTGTCCTCTCTCTATTTCCTCTTGCCTATTTCCCCTCTCTGATTCTCTGTCCTTCCTATTTCCCCACTCTCACTCTCAGTCCTCTCCCTATTTCCTCTTTTATTTCCCCTCTCTCGCTTCCTGTCCTCTCTTATTTCCTCTCTCTTGCTCCCTGTCCTCTCTCTTATTTACCCTCTCTTGCTCTCTGTCCTCTCTCATTTTCCCTCTCTCACTTCCTGTCCTCTCTCTAATTCCTCTCTCTTATTCCCCTCTCTCACTCTCTGTCCTCTCTCTATTTCCCCTCTCTCACTCTCTGTCCTCTCTCTATTTCCTCGCTCTTATTTCCCCTCTCTCACATTCTGTCCTCTCTCTATTTCCTCTCTCTATTTTCCCTCTCTCACTCTGTCCTCTCTCTAGTTCCTCTCTCAAATTTCTCCCCTCTCACTCTGTCCTCTCTCTATTTCTTCTCTCTCATTTCCCCTCTCTCACTCTCTGTCCTCTCTCTATTTCCCCTCTCTCACTCTCTGTCCTCCCTCTATTTCCCGTCTCTCTATTCCCTCTCTCTCACTCTCTGTCCTCTCTCTATTTCCCCTCTCTCACTCTCTGTCCTCTCTCTTATTCCTCTCTCTTATTTCCCCTCTCTCACTCCCTGTCCTCTCTCTATTTCCTCTCTCATTTCCCTTCTCTTACTCCCTGTCCTCTCTCTATTTCCTCTCTCATTTCCCCTTTCTCGCTCACTGTCCTCTCTCTATTTCCTCTCTGATTTCCTCTCTCTCACTCCTTGTCCACTCTCTATTTCCTCTCTCTCATTTGCCCTCTCTCACTCCCCGGCCTCTCTCTATTTCCTCTCTCTCATTTCCCCTCTCTCACTCCCCGGCCTCTCTCTATGTCCTCTCTCTATTTCCTCTCCATTCCCTCTCTCTCACTCTGTCCTCTCCCTATTCCCCTCTCTCTATTCCCTCTCTCTCACTCTGTCCTCTCTCTATTTCCTCTCTCTCTATTCCCTCCCTCGCACTCTCTGTCCTCTCTCTATTTCCCCTCTCTCACTCTCTGTCCTCTCTCTAATTCCCCTCTCTCTATTCCCTCTCTCTCACTCTCTGTCCTCTCTCTATTTCCCCTCTCTCATTTCCCCTCTCTCACTCTCTGTCCTCTCTCTATTCCCCCTCTCTCACTCTCTGTCCTCTCTCTATTTCCCCTCTCTCATTCTCTGTCCTCTCTCTATTTCCTCTCTCTCATTTCCCCTCTCTCACTCTCTGTCCTCTCTCTATTTCCTCTCTCTCACTCTCTGTCCTCTCTCTATTTCCCCTCTCATTCTCTGTCCTCTCTCTATTCCCCTCTCTCACTCTCTGTCCTCTCTCTATTTCCCCCATCTCATTCTCTGTCCTCTCTCTATTTCCTCTCTCTCATTTCTCCTCTCTTATTCTCTGTCCTCTCTCTATTTCCTCTCTCTCATTCCCCCTCTCATTCTCTGTCCTCTCTCTCTATTTCCTCTCTCTCATTTCCCCTCTCTCACTCTCTGTCCTCTCTCTATTTCTTCTCTCTCACTCTCTGTCCTCTTTATATTTCCTCTCTCTCATTTCCCCTCTCTCACTCTATCTCCTCTCTCTATTTCTCCTCTCTCACTCCCTGTCCTCTCTCATTTCCCCTCTCTCACTCTCTGTCCTCTCTCTATTTCCCCTCTCTCGTTCCCCTCTCTCACTCTCTGTCCTCTCTCTATTTTCCCCTCTCTCATTCTCTGTCCTCTTTATATTTCCTCTCTCTCATTTCCCCTCTCTCACTCTATCTCCTCTCTCTATTTCTCCTCTCTCACTCCCTGTCCTCTCTCATTTCCCCTCTCTCACTCTCTGTCCTCTCTCTATTTCCCCTCTCTCGTTTCCCCTCTCTCACTCTCTGTCCTCTCTCTATTTCCTCTCTCTCATTTCCCCTCTCATTTCCCCTCTCTCACTCTCTGTCCTCTCTTTATTTCCTCTCTCTCATTTCTCCTCTCTGTCCTCTCTCTATTTCCCCTCTCTCACTCTCTGTCCTCTTTCTATTTCCTCTCTCTCTCGTTTCCCCTCTCTCACTCTATCTCCTCTCTCTATTTCTCCTCTCTCACTCCCTGTCCTCTCTCATTTCCCCTCTCTCACTCTCTGTCCTCTTTCTATTTCCTCTCTCTCATTTCCCCTCTCTCACTCTCTGTCCTCCCTCTATTTCCTCTCTCTTATTTCCCCTCTCTCACTCTCTGTCCTCTCTCTATTTCCCCTCTCTCACTCTTTGTCCTCTCTCTATTTCCTCTCTCTCATTTTCCCTCTCTCACGCTATGTCCTCTCTCTATTTTCCCTCTCTCACTTTCTGTCCTCTCTCTATTTCCCCTCTCATTCTCTGTCCTCTCTCTATTCCCCCTCTCTCACTCTCTGTCCTCTCTCTATTTCCCCCATCTCATTCTCTGTCCTCTCTCTATTTCCTCTCTCTCATTTCTCCTCTCTTATTCTCTGTCCTCTCTCTATTTCCTCTCTCTCATTCCCCCTCTCATTTTCTGTCCTCTCTCTCTATTTCCTCTCTCTCATTTCCCCTCTCTCACTCTCTGTCCTCTCTCTATTTCTTCTCTCTCACTCTCTGTCCTCTTTATATTTCCTCTCTCTCATTTCCCTCTCTCACTCTATCTCCTCTCTCTATTTCTCCTCTCTCACTCCCTGTCCTCTCTCATTTCCCCTCTCTCACTCTCTGTCCTCTCTCTATTTCCCCTCTCTCGTTTCCCCTCTCTCACTCTCTGTCCTCTCTCTATTTTCCCTCTCTCATTCTCTGTCCTCTTTATATTTCCTCTCTCTCATTTCCCCTCTCTCACTCTATCTCCTCTCTCTATTTCTCCTCTCTCACTCCCTGTCCTCTCTCATTTCCCCTCTCTCACTCTCTGTCCTCTCTCTATTTCCCCTCTCTCGTTTTCCCCTCTCTCACTCTCTGTCCTCTCTCTATTTCCTCTCTCTCATTTCCCCTCTCTCATTTCCCCTCTCTCACTCTCTGTCCTCTTTCTATTTCCTCTCTCTCATTTCCCCTCTCTGTCCTCTCTCTATTTCCCCTCTCTCACTCTCTGTCCTCTTTCTATTTCCTCTCTCTCTCGTTTCCCTCTCTCACTCTATCTCCTCTCTCTATTTCTCCTCTCTCACTCCCTGTCCTCTCTCATTTCCCCTCTCTCACTCTCTGTCCTCTTTCTATTTCCTCTCTCTCATTTCCCCTCTCTCACTCTCTGTCCTCCCTCTATTTCCTGTCTCTTATTTCCCCTCTCTCACTCTCTGTCCTCTCTCTATTTCCCCTCTCTCACTCTTTGTCCTCTCTCTATTTCCTCTCTCTCATTTTCCCTCTCTCACGCTATGTCCTCTCTCTATTTTCCCTCTCTCACTTTCTGTCCTCTCTCTATTTCCCCTCTCTCACTCTCTGTCCACTCTCTATTTCCTCTCTCTCATTTCTCCTCTCTCACTCTCTGTCCTCCCTCTATTTCCTCTCTCTTATTTCCCCTCTCTCACTCTCTGTCCTCTCTCTATTTCCCCTCTCACTCTCTGTCCTCTCTCTATTTCCTCTCTCTCGTTTTCCCTCTCTCACTCTATGTCCTCTCTCTATTTCCCTCTCTCACTTTCTGTCCTCTCTCTATTTCCTCTCTCTCATTTCCCCTCTCTCACTCTCTGTCCTCTCTCTATTTTCCCTCTCTCATTCTCTGTCCTCTTTCTATTTCCTCTCTCTCATTTCCCCTCTCTCATTCTATCTCCTCTCTCTATTTCTCCTCTCTCACTCCCTGTCCTCTCTCATTTCCCCTCTCTCATTCTCTGTCCTCTCTCTATTTCCTCTCTCTTATTTCCCCTATCTCACTCTCTGTCATCTCTCTATTTCCTCTCTCTCATTTCCCCTCTCTGTCCTCTCTCTATTTTCCCTCTCTCATTCTCTGTCCTCTTTCTATTTCCTCTCTCTCATTTCCCCCCTCTCTCTCTGTCCTCTCTCTATTTCCTCTCTCTCATTTCCCCTCTCATTCTCTGTCCTCTCTCAATTTCCTCTCTCTCATTTCCCCCTCTCACTCTCTGTCCTCTCTCTATTTCCTCTATCTCATTTCCCCTCTCTCACTCTCTGCTCTCTCTCTATTTCCTCTCTCTCACTCTCTGTCCTCTCTCATTTCCCCTCTCTCACTCTCTGTGCTCTCTCTATTTCCTCTCTTTCATTTCCCCTCTCATTCTCTGTCCTCTCTCTATTTCCTCTCTCTCATTTCCCCCCTCTCTCTCTGTCCTCTCTCTATTTCCTCTCTCTCATTTCCCTTCTCATTCTCTGTCCTCTCTCTATTTCCTCTCTCTCATTTCCCCTCTCTCACTCTCTGTCCTCTCTCTATTTCCTCTCTCTCATTTCCCCTCCTCTCTGTCCTCTCTCTATTTCCTCGCTCTCATTTCCCCCCTCTCATTCTATGTCCTCTCTATTTCCTGTCTCAGTTCCCCTCTCCCACTGTCTCTCCTCTCTCCCCTTTCTCATCTGCCCTTCCCTCTGTCTCTGCCACTCTTTCTGTCTCTCATTGGCTCTCCACCTCTCTCCCCCCCCCCCTTCTCCAATTCACCCTTTTCTAACTATACTACTCAACTGCACCCCCCCCCCCCCACCCCAAATTCCTCGAAGTAGCTCCAGCCCTCTGTCTGAACTGCCGTCTCTCTCTCTCTCTCTCTGAAGTTACTCCGAGATGTATTTTTAATATTTCAAGTGCGATGGGGTAGGTCCTGCTGCATCAAGATCAAGAGGCTGGATGTACTACTAGTTCCAGCAAGGCTGATTGATCAGTGATCGATCAGAGGGTGTTTGCTCCAACAAGCGAGGGTTTCTGTTCTGTTACACAGAAGAAGAATTTAGCCCCAGGTTATGTAACAATGAGAGCGATCTGAAACGCTGCTAATGTTTGAACTCCGCAAACATCACCACTGCGAGCTCCTTAAATCGATAATTAATGACATTGAATAATTTACGCTATCGATTGTTGCAGCAACAAAAGTGTGTGTGTGTGTGTGTGTTTAAAACCATCGCGGTGAAAATCAGAGAGGAAGACGATTAGAAATTCGCCTCTTTCATCCACTTAAACTTCAGAATGCCAGTGGACTGTGACAGACAGACCACATCATCTCCAACCTTGCTGGGGGTCGAGGTTTAGACATTGGCAGAGAGGCAGTGTGTGTGTGTGTGTGTGAGAGAGAGAGAGAGACCAAATCAGTCCCTCAGCTACTTGTTATAACATCACTCGGGGAGATGAGGCTGCTTTGAAAAGCTGTAACTATCTGTGAGTCAAAACTAACAAGGAAATGGAGCCTCCCTCACATCTGCCAAGCCCGGCCCCCGGCACCCCACAGGGCTCCTTCCGAGCATCCGCTTTGATTTGTAAAAAATGCATTATCTCCGAAATCAAACAGTAAATTAGTGAGAGTTGGAGAGCGCATGGGGAGCAGGAGAACGAAGAGCAGGGTGGGAGGGCGAGGGATGTACCTGCAGAGATTTTGTTTTCACAGAGCTGGGAGAGGATCCGAAACAAGAAACAGAGAGAGAGGGAGAGATTGCAGCAACACCACCAAGTTACCCTGATGCTGCAGGAAGCAACCCCTTACTGTTCAGCATCACTCAGAGGTGTAGCTCCCGCAGTTTGTGGAGGCACAGAGAGGTACCCAACACTCAAATCAATACAGCGACTAGAACATGATGCACAACCCCTCATCAATACAGCAACAGATACACAAACCCCATATCAATACAGCGGCAGGTACACAAACCCCCACATCAATACAGCGACAGATACACAAACCCCACATCAATACAGCGACTAGAACATGATGCATAACCCCTCATCAATACAGCAACAGATACACAAACCCCATATCAATACAGCGACAGATACACAAACGCCCATGTGAATACAGCGACAGATACACAAACCCCAAATCAATGCAGCGACAGATACACAAACCCCATATCAATACAGCGACAGATACACAAACCCCCATGTCAATACAGCGACAGATACACAAACCCCCACATCAATACAGCGACAGATACACAAACTCCACATCAATACAGCGACAGATACACAAACTCCATATCAATGCAGCGACAGATACACAAACCCTACATCAATACAGTGACAGATACACAAACTCCATATCAATACAGCGACAGATACACAAACCCCACATCAATACAGAAACTGATACACAAACCCCACATCAATACATAAACTGATACAAAAACCCCATATCAATACAGCGACAAATACACAAACCCCACACCAATACAGCGACAGATACACAAAACCCACATCAATACAGTGACAGATACACAAACCCCACATCAATACAGCGACAGATACACAAACCCCATATCAATACAGTGACAGATACACAAACTCCACATTAATACAGCGACAGATACACAAACCCCACATCAATACAGAAACTAATACACAAACCCCACAGCAATAAAGTGACAGATAGACAAACCCCACATCAATACAGAAA
Source organism: Scyliorhinus canicula (assembly GCF_902713615.1). Classification (NCBI taxonomy): domain Eukaryota; kingdom Metazoa; phylum Chordata; class Chondrichthyes; order Carcharhiniformes; family Scyliorhinidae; genus Scyliorhinus; species Scyliorhinus canicula. The sequence continues at coordinate 73,864,894 of NC_052157.1, forward strand.
CTAATACACAAACCCCACAGCAATACAGCGTCAGATACACAAACCCCCCACATCAATACAGCGACAGATACATAAACCCCACAGCAATACAGCGACAGATACACAAACCCCATATCAATACAGCGACAGATACACAAACCCCCACATCAATACAGCGACAGATACACGAACCCCACATCAATGCAGCGACAGATACACAAACCCCACACCAATACAGCGAGAGATACACAAACCCCACATCAATACAGCGACAGATACAAAAAACCCCACATCAATACAGAAACTGATACACAAACCCCACATCAATACATAAACTGATACACAAAGCCCACATCAATACAGCGACAGATACACAAACACCACAGCAATACAGCGACAGATACACAAACACCACAGCAATACAGTGACAGATAAACAAACCCACATCAATACAGTGACAGATACACAAACCCCACAGCAATACAGCATCAGATACACAAACCCCCACATCAATACAGCGACAGATACATAAACCCCACAGCAATACAGCAACAGATACACAAACCCCATATCAATACAGTGACAGATACACAAACTCCACATTAATACAGCGACAGATACACAAACCCCACATCAATACAAAAACTAATACACAAACCCCACAGCAATAAAGTGACAGATAGACAAACCCCACATCAATACAGAAACTAATACACAAACCCCACAGCAATACAGCGTCAGATACACAAACCCCCACATCAATACAGCGCCAGATACATAAACCCCACAGCAATACAGCGACAGATACACAAACCCCATATCAATACAGCGACAGATACACAAACCCCCACATCAATACAGCGACAGATACACAAACCCCACATCAATGCAGCGACAGATACACAAACCCTACATCAATATAGTGACAGATACACAAACCCCATATCAATACAGTGACAGATACACAAACCCCATATCAATACAGCGACAGATACACAAACCCCACACCAATACAGCGACAGATACACAAAACCCACATCAATACAGCGACAGATACACAAACCCCACATCAATACAGAAGCTGATACACAAACCCCACATCAATACATAAACTGATACACAAAGCCCACATCAATACAGCGACAGATACACAAACACCACAGCAATACAGCGACAGATACACAAACACCACAGCAATACAGTGACAGATAAACAAACACACATCAATACAGTGACAGATACACAAACCCCACAGCAATACAGCGTCAGATACACAAACCCCCACATCAATACAGTGACAGATACATAAACCCCACAGCAATACAGCGACAGATACACAAACCCCACATTAATACAGTGACAGAAACACAAACCCCACAGCAATACAGAAACTGATACACAAATGCACAGCAATACAGCGACAGATACACAAACCCAACATCAATATAGAAACTGATACACAAACCCCACATTAATACAGAAACTGATACACAAACCCCACATTAATACTGAAACTGATACACAAACCCCGCCTTAATACAGAAATTGATACACAAACCCCACATCAATACAGAGACTGATACACAAACCCCACAGCAATACAGAAACTGATACTCAAACCCCACCGCAGTAGAGACTGATATACAAACCTGGCAGCAATACAGAAACTGATACACAAACCCCGCAGCAATACAGAAATTGATACACAAACGCCACAGCAATACAGAGACTGAAATAGAAATCCTGCATCGAGAGTGACTCATGCGCCAAAGCCATATTATACAGCGATTGATACACAAACCACCCAGCAATACAGAGACTCATACACAAACCCCACAGCAATACAGAGACTGAAATAGAAATCCTGCATCGAGAGAGACTTATGCGCCAAAGCCATATTATACAGCGATTGATATACAAACCACCCGGCAATACAGAGACTGATACACAAACCCAACAATAATGCAGAGGTTGATACACAAACCCACAGCAATACAGAGACTGATGCACCAAAGCCATATTATAAGTGATTGATGCAGAAACACCAAATCAACACAAAGTCTGAAGTACAAACCCCATCTCATTATAGAGACTGACACAAAATCACCATATCAATACAGAGACTGTTAAATGGAAGTTATAATAATACACAAACTGATACACAAACATGCCAGCAATGCAGAGACTGACAAACAATCTCCACATCAATAACCAGACTAGCTCACCAACCATCCATCAATACAGATTCTGAAACACACACCAACCATCCATCAATACAGATTCTGAAACACACACCAACCATCCATCAATACAGATTCTGAAACACACACCAACCATCCATCAATACAGATTCTGAAACACACACCCCATATCAATGCAGAGGCTGACACACGTATCCACATAAATTCAGAGAGAGAAACACAAATCTCATGTCAATAGAGACTGATACATAGAACATGCAGATCCAGAGACACCAAAACAATACAGCGACATATACACAAACCCCACAGCAATACAGAAGCTGATACACAAACCCCACAGCAATACAGAAACTGATACACAAACCCCGCAGCAATAGAGAAACTGATACACAAACCCCACAGCAATACAGATACTGATACACAAACCCCACAGCAATACAGAAACTGATACACAAACCCCGCGGCAATAGAGAAACTGATACACAAACCCCACAGCAATACAGATACTGATACACTACCCCCACAGCAATACAGAAACTGATACACAAACCCCACAGCAATACAGAAACTGATACACAAACCCCGCAGCAATAGAGAAACTGATACACAAACCCCACAGCAATACAGATACTGATACACAACCCCCACAGCAATACAGAAACTGATACACAAACCCCACAGTAATACAGAAACTGATATACAAACCCCACAGCAATACAGAGACTGATACACAAACCCCACATCAATACAGAGACTGATACACAAACCCCACAGCAATACAGATACTGATACACAAACCCCACCGTAGTACAGAGACTGATACACAAACCCCACAGCAATACAGAAACTGATACACAAACCCCACCGTAGTACAGAGACTGATACACAAACCCCACAGCAATACAGAGACTGATACACAAACCCCACAGCAATACAGAAACTGATACACAAACCCCGCAGCAATAGAGAAACTGATACACAAACCCCACAGCAATACAGATACTGATACACAAACCCCACAGCAATACAGATACTGATACACAGACACGTCCTCAGTACACAAATAAACACCAAATCAATACAGATACTGATAAACAGAACCCACATCAATATAGAGACTGCTACACACACTTCACATCAACGCAGGGACTAATAGACAGAGCCAACTTAAATACAGAGACTGATACATCAATCCCACATCAATGCACTGACAGATTGTGATGAATGTAGGAATTTCAGATATATTGTCTTAGAAGTATTTTGTGCAGGAAGTGTAAAAACCTGGGTTACTATGTGACTGCTGTAGTTATGTTTTTAAACATTCTGCTTTGAAGGCAGCAGGTGTTTTGGATTCAAAGGTGCGATTAAAGCATCATATAAGTTGGGCAAATGCACTTATGTTTACAAGCTGGGGAGTAGATAAGTAGACACATTGGGCAGAATTTTCCATCCCGCCGTATACGTTTGCTGGTGCAGAGCACCCCTGCCGGATCCTCTGACCCAGCGAGCGGCCAATTGGGTTTCCCATTGTGAGCACCCCCAGGTGTGGAAAAATCCACAGGCTTGAATGCTCTGCAGGTGAAGCGGAGGATCCTGCCGACGGAGAATCCTGCCCATTGCATTTAACTTAGGAAGATGATGTAGTTAATGGGAAGAGTCAGGGGCTGAAGCAGTCAGCTGTTGAGTTTTTAGTTTGAAATTCAGCTTGAGATTGGGATGTGGGCAGACCTGCAGCTTCTCTGAAAACAGTGAGTTTTGAGCTATCTGTGAACAGGTGCAGCTTCCTGAAAACAGAGTTAAAGATTTTCCTGTGAACAGGACAGGTGCACTTTCTCAAAGGCTTCCAGGTTAAACAATAGTTTGAGACGGGCAAGAAACTGCAAGCTGGTTCCTGAAGGATATCTCTTTCTCAAAGCAGGGTATCAAAAACACCTCTTTTGAGCAAGTATTCCTGGTCTGATCTCTGTATTTAAAAGTGGATTTTGACCTATGATGAGTGTTGTTTGAGTGGAAATAAAGACAGCAGGATTGTTTAACTGGTGACTGTTGTTATTATATTAAAGTTTGTAATACTGTGTTAGTAATACAGTTTGTTTTAATATACCATACCCCTACTTGTGCATGGAGTCACTCCTGGAGCAAGGTTACTTTTCTCACTGCCTTACACATTAAACAAAATACTGGGTTTCTCTCTGGTATCCGAGCAATGTTGGGGTCTGGTCTGGGATCATAATTAAATTAGGGGCTTGTCCGGGATCTAAAAGTATAATTCTTTGTTTGATTTAGAGATTATTGAACTTAAAGACAATGATACTTTCAGATGTTGATGTTTAAATAAGGAGGGACTTGGGAAATAACTCTTTCTGTTGCAAAGGTATTCTTGGGTGTGGAAGAGGCCACTCAGGCTGATTGACAAAGTGTTATGGGCCAGGGTTTAGAAAACTCAAAAGTATATTGTGGAGTCCATCTGACCTACAACCTTTTTTGAATTAGACTTGGATGAGCAGGAGAGCCTGCCTTTCAAGTGTTATTTAACAGACTTCTTGGGGGCTTTTAATCAAAAACAGCAAGCTTTATTCCAAGAATTTAGTTAACATTTGTACAAACACACACAGCAAGATTTTCTTTATCAACTACAAACTTAAAGACCCCACACAGCTACAGTAATCTATGTATAACCCTTAATGAATTCCCCCTTAACTGTTCCAATTCAACAACAAACTGCATTCTCACTTATATAAGACTGTAATTGATATTCCGTTCCCCTATTCAAGCAGCAGATTTGAATTCCTTCCAGAAAACAATTATCTCTTTTAAATTACTAAGTAGTCTGGAACAGTTTTTAACTAAAGATGGAGAAGCAGGCCAAATAGTTCTGTTCTCTGTCTAAATCCACTGCAGCCAAAAGTGAAAGCGAAACCAAAATAAACTCCCATAGCCACAGCCCAGCTCCACCCACACAATGACATCAATGACGCCATCTGGTAAGAAAAACATTTCTTAAAGGGACACTGACATGACACCTCCCCAAGGAAAAAAATAAACCATCAACTTCAAAGATGGTTTAATTTTTCACCTTTTTACTTACCCATTAATAACAATTGACAATAAACATACATTTTTGAAACAACAATATAATAGGCATACATTTTCAATAAGTTAGTCCGTTTCAGTTCTCTGTCTTCCTGCAACTGGAATCCCTCTTGATTGGCAGTCTCCTTGGACAAGAAAGTCTCTGTACGATTCATCCATTTCTCTACGGCATCTGCATCTTTCTTTAAGGTCAGGTACTTTTTTCAAACCGACCACAAAGTCTCTTCTAATTCTCCAACACAACACAGTAACACAGCGTTCAGGCCTTCAAATGCCTGTTGAAACTCTGCTGTCCACTGAAATTTGCTACGCTTCTGCAGCAAATCTGTCAGGGGAGCAACCACGCTGCTAGAATTCGGCACAAATTTATGGTAAAAACCACTCATGCCAAGAAGTCACATTATTTCCCTTTGTGTCAAGGGTATTGGAAACTCCCCAATAACTTTTGTTTTCACATCCCGTGGGACCATTTGTCCATGGCCAAGGAACATGACTTGGGCTTTTCCAAATTCACTTTTGGCTAGGTTTACCACCAAACCCTACTTCTGAAATCAATCGAATAACTCCATCAGATGCTTCAAATGTTCTTTTCATGCCTGACTAAAAATCACCAGATTGTCTATGCATACAGTGCAATTGGTAATCCTGTAATGACGTTGTTAGTTAACCGTTGAAATGTAGTTGGGGCGTTTTTCATGCCAAATGGCATAACTTTGAATTGCTATATACCATTTGGAGTCTCAAAAGCTGAAATCTCCTTCGCCCTTTCAGATAACCCCAGGTTAAAGAGGTGTGAACTGTCTCAAGCCAGGACAGTTGGTAGGATTTCGCAAGCCCAGGCCAGATGGTGGGGGGTGAATGTAATGCGACATGAATCCCAGGTCCCAGTTGAGGCCGTACTCATGTGTGCGAAACTTGGCTATGAGTTTCTGCTCAGCGATTCTGCGTTGTCGCGCGTGCTGAAGGCCGCCTTGGAGAACACTTACCCGGAGATCAGAGGCTGAATGCCCTTGACTGCTGAAGTGTTCACCGACTGGAGGGAACATTCCTGCGTGTTGATTGTCGCGTGATGTCCGTTCATTCGTTGTCACAGCGTCTGCATGGTCTCGCCAATGTACCACGCTTTGGGACATCCTTTCCTGCAGCGTATGAGGTAGACAACATTGGCTGAGTCGCACGAATATGTACCGCGTACCTGGTGGGTGGTGTTATCACATGTAATGGTGGTATCCATGTCGATGATCTGGCACGTCTTGCAGAGATTGCCATGGCAAGGTTGTGAGTCTCTGTTCTGAAGGCTGGGTAGTTTGCTGCAAACAATGGTTTGTTTGAGGTTGCAAGGCATGTTTGAAGGCAAGTAATTTATTTTTAAACCTGTGCCAATTTTCAAGGGTTAAGTCTATATGGATGTTGTTTAATTGGAACAGCATTTCCCAGATCCACATCATGAATAACCATTTTAGTATTTCCCAACTTATTTCCACAAACTTGCCAATGTGATATTAATAACTCTTTCAGGTCAGTTAGTTTTTCCTCTGGAAGGTAACTCAATCATTTATCCTAATTTTTAAGAACATCCTCGTTATCCAATTTAATTTGAGGAATGCCAAATTTAGACTCATCTGAATTTGGTTCTTCACTTTGAGTTAGAATTATTAAAACCTCCTCCTTTTGCTCTCCTCCCTTTTAAAATAATTCACCTCACTAAATTCCTTTCAATCTGATAAGGTCCACAAAACCTTGCTTTTAAAGGTTCATCTACCACTGGTAACAATACTAAAACTTAATCTCCACTAGCAAAACTACAAACTTTTGCTTTCTTGTCCGCTACCTGTTTCATCACATGCCGTGCAACTTTTAAAGTCTAGTCAATTCACCTGCTCCATTTAATTGTTCCCTAAAATTTGACACGTAATCCAATAATGTAATTTCAGACTGCTCACTCACCAATTTCCCCTTAATCAATTTAAGTTGCCCTCGTACCTCATGACCAAAAATTAGCTCAAAAGGACTGAATTTGGTTGACTCATTAGGTGCATCCCTAATTGCAAACAGTACGAATGGAATTCCTTTATCCCAATCCTCTGGATAATCTTGACAAACATTGTCTTTAACATCTGATGCCACCGTTCTAACACTCCCTGTGATTCTGGATGGTACGCAGTTGATTTAAATTGTTTTACTCCGAAGCTATCCATAACCTCCTTGAATAACCTTGAGGTAAAATTTGATCCTTGATCCGATTGAATTTCTGTGGGTAATCCATATCTAGTAAAAAAATGTAAGTAACTCCTCCACAATCTTCTTAGCTGTAATATTGCAATACTGGAATGGGCTCTGGAAACTTAGTGGGCACATCCATTACAGTCAAAAGATATTGATTCCCACTTTTCGTTTTAGGAAGCGGTCCTACGCAATCAATTAAGACCGCTGTAAAAGGTTCCTCAAATGTTGGAATGAATATTAAGGCCGCTGGTTTCATCACCGCTTGAGGTTTCCCTATCACTTGACATGTGTGACATAATCGACAAAATTTGAATACATCTTTATGTAGCCTTGGCCAAGAAAATGTTTTTGTATTTTAGATTGAGTTTTCCTTACTCCCAAATGACCTCCCACTGGTACCTCATGTACTACTCGCAACACCTCCTTCCTATACCCTACCGGCAATACCACTTGATGAAATTCTGCCCACTTTTCATCCTGCTGCATATGAACAGGTCTCCATTTTCTCATTAAGACATCACTTTTAAGGTAATAAAATTATTGTATACACCCAGATTCCTCTTCCATGTATGCTTTCTGATACATCCGTTTTATTTCTATATCTTTCTGTTTTACCTCCGCCTGAATTAAAAATATCCGCCTCATCCTCCACCTGTTCTTGTTCTTTTCCAACCATCTGATCAAAAATAGTTTCTGATAATTCAACTTCAACTTTGTCTTCACTCTTTGATTTCTCCTCTTGTCTTAACCTGTGACTTTGCAACCTTGTTACTATACAATCAGCAAAAATCCCAGAATATTCATTCTTCAACAATTCAGTTGTTTGATTCTCCACTGGCTTATCCACCACAGTAGGCATCACTCCCACCTGCAATCCAGCTATATCATTACCCAAGATAAACTGTATTCCTGGACAAGATAGTTTCTCTATTACTCCGACTACCACTTCACCACTCTTCACTTGACTTTCCAACCTTACCTTAGATAATGGAACACTACTCCTCTCACCCTGAATTCCATAAATTACCACCTTTTCTGGCAATACTCCTCCCAAACTACATAACTCCTCATCTCTCACCGTCACAGATTGACTAGCTCCAATATCTCTTAAAATTATGACTTCTTTACCTACTCCTTCTGGTACACATGAGTAAACTTTACCCACACAAGTAAATTCTTTAAAGAGATCTGGCACCTTCTGATCAATCGCCTCTTGATCAGGCTGTACAATCTTTTGCACCTCCTTCGCTTCACTTGGGCTTTTCTTTACCACTTTAACAGACCCCACTGTCTTATCCTGTTTTACCACATCAGCCTTTCCAGTGCTTTTCTTCAACCACCAACACTGTAACTTTACATGGCCTAGTTTATTACAGTAAAAGCACCTGAAACTTTTCAGTTCTCTTCTACCCTCCTGGATTTCTCCTGTTAATCTGAGGTACACTCTCTTTATTGTCTCCCATCAGATCCCCTTAACCTGTACACCTGAGCATTTCTCCTTTCCTCAGTTTATATTCCTCATAGGCATAAACTGATGTCGGAAGCCAAACTTTGATTTATCAACTAATTCATAATCATCTGCCATTTCTGCTGTTAACCTCACAGTTTTAACCCTCTGTTCTTCCACATGAGTTCTCACTACATCAGGAATTGAATTTTTAAATTCCTCTAAAAGTATAATTTATCTGAGAGCTTCATACGTTTGGTCTATTTTCAAAGCCCTAATCCACCTATCAAAATTACTCTGTTTGATCCTTTCAAACTCTATGTATGTTTGACCAGGTTCTTTCCTTAAATTTCTAAACCTTTGTCTATAGGATTCAGGCACTAGTTCATATGCACGTAAGATGGATTTTTTACCTCCTCATACATCCCAGATACCTCCTCTGATAGTGATGCAAACACTTCACTAGCCCTACCTACCAACTTTGTTTGAATCAGTGATGCCCACATGTCCTGTGACAATTTTATTTGTTTAGCTACATTCTCAAATGACATGAAAACGGCTTCTACATCCTTCTCATCAAACCTTGGCAATGTTTGGACATATTTAAATCGATCCCCACCAAAATTTCAACAATGTCAATCTTGCTGACTATCCTCATCACTATCCTCAGACTGTGCGTTTCTCTTTACCTCTGCCAATTTTAACTGACTTTCATGATTCATGGCCAGTTTCTGAAGTTCAAAGTCTCTCTCTTTTTCCTTTACCTCTCTCTCTCTCTCTTCCTTTTTCCTCTCTCTTTTTTTATTTTTGTTCTGCTTGGGCTATTCTTTCTTTTTCCATTTCTTCTCTCTCCTTTTCTTTTTCCCTGATTTGTACCTTCCTTTCTCTCGCTTTTTGTTCTGCTGGGCCTATTCTTTTTTTCCCCCCTCATTTTGTACTCAAGCTGCTTTAATTATTTTTCACATTCAAGCTGTTTGATCTGTAACTGAATTCTTGCCATTTCCATTGATTCTGCCTGTGTCTCAGGCAATTTTAAATGCTCAGCTACCGCCACAATTATCTCTTCTTTTCGTATTTTGTCAGGTATTGTGGCCCTGAATGTCAGTACCATTTCTTAATATAGCCTTGATGTCATCATTAACCAATAAAGCAACTCCACTTCCTGTTCCATCCTTTCTATTCTTTCGGAATACCGAGTACCCTTGGACACTCCACTCCCAGTCCTGGTCCTCCAGCAACCATGCTTCAGTAATCCCCACCAAATCATACCCATTTATCTCTATTTGTACAGTTAGCTCATTGACCTTATTCCGAATACTGCATTCATTTAGATACAAGGTTTGAAATATTTCCAACCAAGAAAGAAAATGCTGGAAAATCTCAGCATGTCTGGCAGCATCTGCAGGGAGAGAAAAGAGCTAACGTTTCGAGTCCAGATGACCCTTATCAAAGCTGAAACATTTCCCACTGATTTGTCTTTCCCTTGCAGTATTTTCTTGTACACTATGCTTTTCACACATTCTGACCTCCTTTATTAATCTCTGATAACACTCAGACTCATCTCCAACTTTCGCTCACACAGTCACCTTACATTTTGACTTTTACATTTCCTTTTCCCTCCGCAATTGTTAGACTGGCCCTGCCTGTTCATCCTATTAACCTCTGCCTTCTCCTCACATACTGACCTGCTGCTTTGGTTCCCATTAAAGTTTTACCGCCCCCCCCCCCCCCAACGCAGTTGCTAGTTTGAAGTCCTTGTGACCACCCTATTTATCCTTTCCGTTGGAACACTGGTCCCAGATCGGTTCAGATGGAAACCGTCCCAATGGTACAAATCCCTCCTGTTCCAATACAAATGCCAGTGCCCTATGAAATGGAACCCTTCCTTCCCATACCACCTTTTGTGGGGGCCACAAAGAATCCAGCACGAGTTTATAGAACAGAAAGAAAACAATAACCTATATATATATACGACAGCAGCAGTAACTCCCTTGCTGCTCACTCCTCTCTAGCTGGTTCCATACTGACCAGCTTTATTTGTGCAGGGACCTGCTGATGATTTCTCCTCCCCCCCCCCCCCCCCCCCCCCTTCACTGGGGAAGCCCATACTCCCGAAGGATTGTGGGATTGCCATTCGTCCACAGACAATGGTAAGCAGGCAGGTTATAATACAACTCCTTTAGCCATATGTCTACTTTCCTAATTTTCTCATCCCTATGCCAATTTTCACGTGTCTTGGGTAGTAATCGAGAGATTATAACCCTTCAGGACATTTTTTTTAAATTTAGAGCATCCAATTATTATTTCTTCCAATTAAGGGGCAATTTAGGCCTATCCACCTACCTTACACATCTCTGGGTTGTGGGGGTGAAACCCACGCAGACATGGGGAGAATGTGCAAACTTCACAGGGACACTGACCCAGGGCGGGGTTCGAACCCGGGTCCTTGGTGCTGTGAGGCAGCAGTGCCAACGACCGTGCCGCCCTAATCCTTGAGGATTTGTTCTTTAATTTTGTTCCTAGTTTCTGATAATCCCCAAACAGCTCCTCTTTCCTAGTCTTCCCTATGTTGTTTGTCCCAACATGTACCACACCTACTGGATCCTCCCTGTCCACTGCAATATCCTTTCAAGCCGGTTAGAGATGTCCCTCACCCTGGCACTGGGCAGGCAACATACCACGTGGGGCTCACGGTCCTGCTTGCAAAGGATGCTATCAGTTACCCTAATTATAGATATCCTACAACTACCACTTGTCTTTTGGCTCCCCCTGCTTGAATGGCCTACTGTACCACAGTGCAGTGGTCAGCTAGCTCATCCTCCCAACAGTCCTTTTCCTCATACACACAAGGAACAAGTACACCGTACCTGTTGGACAAGGTCAAGACCTTGGGCTCCTCCATTTTTGAATGCTAGATCCCTCTATCTGCCTCACTCGCAGTCACACTCTGCTGTTCCTGACCACTGACTGAATTTGAGGTACTTAATCTATGGAGTGTGACTGCCTGTTGTAAAAAAGCGTCCAGTTATCTCTCCCCCCTCTGATGTGTCACAGCATCCGAAGCTCAGACTCCGGTTTATCAACTTTGAGCCGGAATTCCTTGAGCCATTTTCCAGCTCCCACATCATGCAGCTACAGCACATTACCTCCCAACCACCTCGACTTAGATCATTATTTCAGGGTTTTTTTCAAAGTTAGCTCAGATCCCCTTCCAGCCAATTAGATCACCGTTTTCCTGAGTTGTCAGTTTTTCACTTTTTTTCAGCTTCAGTAGAATGCCTGATATTCATACTCCGATGCACTGCCCTTCCAGACTGCTCCCAGGAGACTAGGCTTTTTGAAAATAAATTTAGAGTCCCCAATTTTTTTTTTTCCCAATTAAGAGTGGCCAATCTACCAACCCTATACATCGTTTTGGGTCTGCGGGGGTGAGGCCCACGCAGACACGGGGAGAATGTGAAAACTCCACACAGACAGTGACCCAAGGCCAGGATCGAACCCAGATCCTCAGTGTCACAGGCAGCAGTGCTAACCACCTCTGGAGCAGTGCCGCCCCTGGAGACGAGGCTGACATGAATTGATACACAGAATACAAATCAATAAGGAGTCTGATACACAAACCTCACATCAATACAGAGACTGATAGAGACCCTCAAGAATACAGACACTGATACACAAACTACAAATCGATACTTTGACTAGTACACAGACCATACATCAATAACGACACCAAAACCCCACATCAACACAAAGTCCGATACACAGACCCCCAAATCAATGCACAGCCCCATATACAAACGCCACATTGATGTTGAGACTGATATACAGTCACAATATCAAACAGGGACTCATACACCAACCAGCATCAATACAGAGACTGATACACAAACCCCATATCAATACAGCCACAGATACACAGAGCACACTTCATATATAGTTTGATACACAGACCCCACACCAAATTAGAGACGAATACTCAGACACTTCATCAATGCAGAAACTGATACAGAGACCCCACATTAATGCAGAGACCGATACATGGACGCCACATCGAAAGAGAGACCAATATACAAACCCAACATCAATGCAGAGACCGATACACAATCCCCACATGAACACTAAAACTGATATACAATCCTCACATCAATATATAAACGGATACAAAATTCCCACATCAAAACACCACATCAGTACTGACACTGAGACATGAACCCACATTAATAGAGAGGCTAATACATAAACTACATATCAACAGAGAGGCTGATACTTGAACCCTACATCAATAAAGAGGCTGATACACAAAGCTCACATGACCACAGAGACACATACTCAAATCCCACACCAATGCAGAGACTGATACACAGACCCCACATCAAAAAATAGTCTGATATACAAACCCCATATCAATACAGAGACTGACATACCAACCCCACATTAACATAGAGATACCTAAACCCTACATCAATGCAGTCAGATGCACAGACTCCAGATTAATACTGATATGCAATGAAGGGTCCGATAAACAAACACCATATTGATATTGAGACACAATATCTCAACCCCCATTAATACAATGACTGATACAGACCCCACATCAATGCTACACAAATGCCACATCAATAGATGGTTCGATACACAAAACCCACATTGATATAATGACTAATAAATGAACCTTACATCGATACACCGACTGATACACAAACCCCAAACCAATACAGAGACTGATAGACAAACCCCATGTCAATAAAAGGTTTGATACATAAAATTCACATCGATACAGTAACTGATAAACCAACCCCATATTGATACAGGGTTTGATACACAAAACCCACATTAATATAGTGAACGATAAACAAAACAAACATCAATACAGGGTTTGATACACTAAACCCACATCGATAGAGTGAATGATAAACAAACCAAACATCAGTACAGGATTTTATACACAAAACGCACATTGAATCAGTGAATGATTAATCACTGATTAATCTGCAAAGGAGGCCCTTCGGCCCATCGAGTCTGCACCAACTTGCCTACCTAATCCCAAATTGCCAACACTTGGCCCATAGACTTGAATGTTATGACATGCCAAGTATTTGATGCGACCATCAATTCACGCGAAATGGAGAGTAGATGTAAACTGTGGCGAAAATCAACTAGAACAGAGCCTGCCTGCGACTGCTCCTCTAGTGAGAGCCGCCTACAGGGCTGCTGCTCTTTATACCTCCCCTCAAGGGGGCGGAGCCAGGGGCAAAGCCCACAAGGGCACCAACCTGATACATTCCATGTAATATCTTACAATGGTCCATAGGTGGAGCCCACATGGGCAACATACACGGTGAATGGTTAATACAATACGTTCACCGCAGTGTTCATCCACGTACTTTTTAAAGGATGTGAGGCAACCTGCCTCTAACACCCTCCCAGGCAGTGCATTCCAGACTGTCATCGCTCTCTGGGTAAAAATGTTTTTCCTCACATCCCACTGAAACCCCTACCCCTCACCTTGAAGTTGTGTCCCCTCGTAACTGACCCTTCAACAAAGGGGAACAGCTGCTCCCTATCCACCCTGTCCATGCCGCTCCTAATCTTGACAAATAAACGCCACAATAAACCTCACATTGATCACCGACTCATACACAAACTCCTAATTAATAAGGAAACTGATGCACAAACTTCACATGAATGCATACACTGATACTGAGAGCCCACATCAAGTCAGGGACTGTCACACAGGCCTCACATCAATACGCAGACTGACATACCAACTCCACATCAATACAGAGAATGGTACACGAACCCTACATCAATACAGACAATGATATACAAACCCACCATCAATACAGAGACTGATACACGGACCCCATTTCAATTCAGAGACAGAAACACATACCCAAAATCAATACAGAGGTTCATACACAAAGAACACAAGAGAGTACTACACCAACCTCACATTAATACAGGGGCTAATACAGGGATCCCACATCAATACAGAGGCTGATAAATAAACCACTCATTAATAGAGAGATTGAAACATAAAGTCCACAGTAGTGCAGAGTTTGATTCACAAGTCACACATCACTTCATTGATACACAGACCTCAATTCAATATTGAGACTCATTAAGGGACCCATATTAATACGCAGACTGAAACGCGAACCCCAAATCTATACAGAGATTGGGACACTGATCCCAAAAAATAGAGACAGCTACACAAACGACACGCCAACACAGAGACATATACACTAACTCCTATCAATTCTGAGACTGATGCACAGATCCACATCCAAAAAGAGACTGGGACAAACTCCCCACATCAATTTAGAGGTTGATTCACAAACCCCACTTCAGCACAAGGAGTGGTACAAATCTCACGTCAATGAAGAGTGATATACAAACCCCAGATCAATACAGGGGTTGATACATGAACCCACATTAATAAAAGACAGGAAACCAAATCTCGTATCAACACAAAGACTGATACACGAAACCCACATCAAACAAATGCTGATACACAAGCCCCACATTAATATAGAGACCGATACACGAACCCAATAACAAAACAGAGCCTCATACACAAATCCCACAATGCAGAGAATGATACACAGAATAAAGATCAATACTCTGATGCTGAGGCTGACACACAGATCCCGCATCAACACAGAGACAGTTGCACCAAGCCCATATCAAATCAGAGACTGAGAAACAAACCCCACTTTAATACAGAAACAGATACACAACCCTTATCCTTGCAGAGACAGATACACAGACCTCACTTAAATACAGACTGATATACAAACCCCAGATCAATATTGAGATTGATACACAAACCACAAATTAACACAGTGATAGATGCACAACCCCAAAATAATACAGAGATAGATACACAAACAACATATCATTACAGAGACTAATAAACAAACCCGGCACCAATACAAATAGTGATACACATAACAGACATTAAAACAAAAACTGATACACCAATCCCACATTTATACAGAGACTGATACACAAATCCTACGTAGACTGATACACAGAACCCAAACCAATACAGAGACCGGTTCACAGATCCCACATCAAGTCGGAGACTGATTTAAAAAAAACACAACAATGCAGGGATTGAAACACATAGCCCACATCAATACAGAACACAGATCAATACAGAGTCTGATATGCAAACGACACAGTAGTATAGAGGCTGATATCAGACCGCACATCAATACAAAGACTGATACACTGAGCACACATTATGCAAAGACTGATACGCAAGTCCCACATGTATACAGACATTGGTGCACAGACCCAAATTCAATAAAAAGACTAATACACAGAGCCTTCACCAATACTGATACTGACACACACCCCGCACATTAATAGAGAGACTAATATATAACTTGAAATCAATACAGGGACTGAAACACAACACCCATCATCAATGCAGACTGAACACAAACCGGAAATCAAGAGAGACTGATACAGACCTCATATCAACACTGAGACTGATAAACAAACTCCATCTCTATACAGAGATGGATATACAGAACCGTCATCAATAATGAGACTGTTACAGAAAACGGCATCCATACAGACACAGATAGTCCAACCCAATATCAAAACAGAAATTGATACACAGATTCCACATCAATGCAGTGGCTGATACATAAACACCACACCAATACAGAAACTGAAAAACGTATCGCACATTACTGATATACACATGCCACAACAAATCAGACACTGTAACATAAACACCACATTAATAATGAGACTGCTTCACAGACCACACATCAATCCAGAGATTGATATACAGAAGCTACATCAATTCAAAAACTGATACACAAACCCCACAAGATAAAGACAGTGGAACATAAATCACATTTTAATACTGAAACTGATACACAGAACCCACATCAGTCCGGGGATTGATACACAGAGCCCATATCAATACTGAGACTGATACATTTAATGAACTTTATTATTGTCAGAAGTAGGCTTACATTAACACTGCAATGAAGTTACTGTGAAAATCCCCTGGGTTGCCACATTCCGGCACCTGTTCAGGAACACAGAGGGAGAATTCAGAATGTCCAATTCACATAACAAGCACGTCTTTCAGGACTTGTTGGAGGAAACCGGGACACCCGGAGGAAACCACGTAAACACGGGAAGAACGTGCAGGCTCCGCACAAACAGTGACCCAAGCCAGAGACACAGACTGATACAGATCCACACACAGGGATTATATACAGATAGACAGACTGATACAAACCCACAGACAGTGATTATATACAGTGAGACACAGACTGATACAGACCCACACACAGTGATTATATACAGAGAGACACAGACTGATACAGACCCACACACAGTGATTATATACAGAGAGACACAGACTGATACAGACCCACACACAGTGATTATATACAGAGAGACACAGACTGATACAGACTCACACACAGGGATTATATACAGAGAGACACAGACTGATACAGACCCACACACAGGGATTATATACAGATAGACAGACTGATACAGACCCACAGAAAGGGATTATATACAGAGACACAGACTGACACAGACCCACACACAGGGATTATATACAGATAGACAGACTGATACAGACCCACAGACAGGGATTATATACAGAGACACAGACTGATACAGACCCACACACAGGGATTATATACAGGGAGACACAGACTGATACAGACCCACACACAGGGATTATATACAGATAGACAGACCCACACACAGGGATTATATACGGATAGACAGACTGATACAGACCCACGCACAGGGATTATATACAGAGACACAAAAACTGATACAGACCCACACACAGGGATTATATACAGAGAGTCACAGACTGATACAGACCCACATACAGGGATTATATACAGAGAGACACAGATTGATACAGACCCACACACATGGATTATATACAGAGAGACAAAAACTGATACAGACCCACACACAGTGATTATATACAGAGAGACACAGACTGATACAGACGCACACACAGGGACAATATACAGAGAGACACAGAATGATACAGACCCACACACAGGGATTATATATAGATAGACAGATTGATACAGACCCACACACAGGGATTATATACAGAGAGACACAGACTGATACAGACCCACACACAGTGGTTATATACAGAGAGACACAGACTGATACAGACCCACACACAGGGATTATATACAGAGACACAGACTGATACAGACCCACACACTGGGATTATATACAGAGACACAGACTGATACAGACCCACAGACAGTGATTATATACAGAGACACAGACTGATACAGACCCACACACAGTGATTATATACAGAGGCAGAGACTGATACAGACCCACACACAGTGATTATATACAGGGAGACACAGACTGATACAGACCCACGCACAGTGATTATATACAGAGACACACAGAATGATACAGTCCCACACACACTGATTATATACAGGGAGGCACAGATTGGTACAGTCAACCAAGCGCCTGTTCATTTTGCTCTCTAGAGTGGGTTAACGAGATCAGTTTGCCTGTATTAACCCTTGTCGCCATTTTTTAGTAGGTCTTTCTCTCCCTGCCCCGCCCCCATCTCCCCACCACCACGCCCCACTTTTCCTCCTCCGCTCTGATTTGCATTTCCTTGTTTTCTGAAGAATTTTCCTTAACCCTTTCATCTCCTGTGAGACCCTGAAATATTGATGAATATATCAGAGTCAGCCAGTCCACATATCCTGGGGCTATTGTAAGAATCACTTCAAACATTTGGATTGCTGAGTGATAATCACACAGGGAGAAAATGATTTTGCAGTATTTCTTATAAGACACCTTTCAAGTCGAAAGTGCATCTTGTAACATCTGGACCCCAGGGTGAAGTGTCAGATGATGCGATGTTTGTATCCACACACCCACCCAAACAGCAATACCTGACAAATGAGGGAAGCAATTCCTTTCTTGTCAACACATGCAGTGACAGATAGAACTAGAGAGATGGGTGGTGATTGTTAGTACCTGACAGACCAAGAAAGAGAGATAGAGAGAGGGACAGAGGAAGAGAGATATCCCCACGATCCAAAAAGATTTGCAGGTTAGGTGGAGTGGCCAGGCTAAATTGCCCCTTAATTGGAAAAAGATTGGGTACTCTGAATTTGTTTTTTAAAAGTTTTTTAAAAAGGGAAGAGGGAGGTAGTGTGAGAGATAGAGCGGCAGTGAGAGTGAGAAAGAGATAGAGATAAAGGGCAGTATTCTCCCCTACTCGGCGAAGTGGGGGACCCGGCGGCGAGGAGTGGCGTGAACCACTCCAGCCTCGGGCCCCCCCAAAGGTGCGGAATCCTCCGTACGTTTAGTTGCTAGGCTGGCCCTGGAGTGGTTTGCACCGCGCCGGCTGGCGGGGTAGGGGCTTGGTGCCATGCCAACGCAGCGCCGAAGGGTTTCCGCCACTGGCGCGAGTTGGCACATGTGCGGGAGCGCCAGCGTGTGCCATCGCAGAGGACCACAGCGGCCAACGCTAAACAATAGGGTGCCCCACGGCACAGGCCCTCCCGTGGATTGGTGGACCCCGATCGCGGGCCAGACCTCGTGGGGGCACCCCCTGGGCCAGATGCACCTGCCTCCCCCCCCCCCCCCCCCCCCCCCCCCCGAGGACCCTGGAGGCCGCTCACGCAGCCAAGTCTTGCCAGCAAATACCTGGGGTAACATACACCGGCGGGACCCGCAGAAAACGGGCGGCCACTCCGCCCATCGTGGGCTGGACAATCGCCTGGGGGAGACGCTGCCAGCGGCCGCCGACCGGCACGGCGCGATTCCTGCCCATACCAAATCCCCGGCGCCAGAGAATTCGGCAGCCTGCGGAGGTGCGACTCACGCCGCCCCCCCCCGGTGATTCCCGACCCGACGGGGGGTCAGCGAGTCCCACCCAAAGAGTTTAACAGAGATATAGATTGTGAAATTGCCCGAGAGAGACTAGGGCCGGGATTCTCTGAGCCTCCGCAGCGCAATCGCGCTCGGTGCGGGGGAGGATCGGGTCTGACGCACTCTTGCAATTCTCTGGGGACCAGAGAATCGCCGGCAATCGGCACGCACGGTCAATGTGGCTCTGGTCGGGGGCCATTGAAAGAGGCCTCCGTGGTGATTCTCCCACCGGCTTGGTTCATTCATGGTTCCACCCAGCGAGAGTTCGGAGTGGCGGCTGCGGACACAGTCCGCGGTCGCCCTGGTGAGGGGGTGGGAGGATCTGTCACAAAGTGGGGCCTCGAGGACGGTCCGGCACACGATTGGGGACCACCGATCGGTGGGCGCATGCAATACCGGCGGTCCTATATAGTCGGGGCCGGCCCACGATGTGGGTCCGCCATGTTGCGCGTCGTGCAAATGCGCGGACCTGTGGCCAGATGTGTAGGGCCCCGTATCGGGAATGGAGCTACGGGAAGCACTCTAGGGCCCTCCTAGCCCCCTGCAAAACACAGAATCACTCTGCACTTTCTCCAGGAAAGTCCAGAGTTATTCATCCCTGTCTTCTCACAGGCGTGGGGACATTGCCCCATTATCAGAGAATTCCGCCCAAGAGAAAGGGACTGAGATAGATTGGTCACTAGCGAGGAATGGAGAGATAGAAAGAGATAGTTCAATAGAAAGCACGAGCAATAGAGAGAGGGAAAGAGAGGGTGAGATAATGAGAAAGATAATAGACTCACATTTCATGAGAAATAAAGGATCAAACAGATAGGTCTGCATGGGGAAATATAGTGAAATAGGGTTGAGATATATAGAGATTGAGGCAGACATTTACATATTAATATTACAATAGCATGGTGGTTAGCATAAATGCTTCACAGCTCCAGGGTCCCAGGTTCGATTCCCGGCTGGGTCACTGTCTGTGTGGAGTCTGCACGTCCTCCCCCTGTGTGCGTGGGTTTCCTCCGGGTGCTCCGGTTTCCTCCCACAGTCCAAAGATGTGCGGGTTAGGTGGATTGGCCATGCTAAATTGCCCGTAGAGTCCTAAAAAAAAAAGTAAGGTTAAGGGGGGGTTGTTGGGTTACGGGTATAGGGTGGATATGTGGGTTTGAGTAGGGTGATCATGGCTCGGCACAACATTGAGGGCCGAAGGGCCTGTTCTGTGCTGTACTGTTCTATGTTCTAATATGGGGAATATTAACATTCATATGTTCTGATACATGTAGTTGACATATTGCATATTCACTTCGTACCTACATACGCACAGACTTTACATAAATGGTACAGCCCATATGGAGTATATCAGGTACCACATTCATTGTGTCCTCATGAATTCAGTGCAATCACCACTGTATGTGTGTTTATGCATCTGGTATACACAGTGCCTGTGTGTGTTCAGGGAACCGGTGCAGTTTACACAGACTTGGCATATGTGTTCAGGTATGTGGGGGCGGGTGTGTGGCTGTGGATGTGTTGGGGTGTGGGTGTTGGGTGGGGGTGGGGTTGTGGGTGTGTCTGTGTGTGTGTGGGTGTGTGTGTGGGTGTGTGTGTGGGGGGGGGGTGTGGGGGGTGTATTCAGATGCCTCGTGCAGTATACCCAGTGTGTGTGTGGATGGGTGTATTCAGATACCTAGTGCAGTATACCCAGTGTGTGTGGGTGGGTGTATTCAGATACCTAGTGCAATATACCCAGTGTGTGTGGGTGGGTGTATTCAGATACCTAGTGCAGTATACCAAGTGTGCGTGGGTGGGTGTATTCAGATACCTAGTGCAGTATACCCAGTGTGTGTGTGTGGGTGTATTCAGATACCTAGTGCAGTATTCCCAGTGTGTGTGTCTGGGTGTATTCAGATACCTAGTGCAATATACACAGTGTGTGTGTGTGGGTGTATTCAGATACCTAGTGCAGTATACCCAGTGTGTGTGTGTGGGTGTATTCAGATACCTAGTGCAGTATACCCAGTGTGTGTGTGGGTGGGTGTATTCAGATACCTAGTGCAGTATACACAGTGTGTGTGTGGGTGGGTGTATTCAGATACCTAGTGCAGTATACCCAGTGTGTGTGTGGGTGGGTGTATTCAGATACCTAGTGCAGTATACCCAGTGTGTGTGTGGGTGGGTCTATTCAGATACCTAGTGCAGTATACCCAGTGTGTGTGGGTGGGTGTATTCAGATACCTAGTGCAATATACCCAGTGTGTGTGTGGGTGTGGGTGTATTCAGATACCTAGTGCAATATACCCAGTGTGTGTGTGGGTGTGGGTGTATTCAGATACCTAGTGCAGTATACCAAGTGTGCGTGGGTGGGTGTATTCAGATACCTAGTGCAATATACCCAGTGTGTGTGTGGGTGTGGGTGTATTCAGATACCTAGTGCAGTATTCCCAGTGTGTGTGTGTGGGTGTATTCAGATACCTAGTGCAATATACACAGTGTTTGTGTGTGGGTGTATTCAGATACCTAGTGCAATAT
Organism: Scyliorhinus canicula; assembly: GCF_902713615.1. Lineage (NCBI taxonomy): Eukaryota > Metazoa > Chordata > Chondrichthyes > Carcharhiniformes > Scyliorhinidae > Scyliorhinus > Scyliorhinus canicula. Next base: position 73,887,283 of record NC_052157.1, read on the forward strand.
ACACAGTGTTTGTGTGTGGGTGTATTCAGATACCTAGTGCAGTATACCCAGTGTGTGTGTGTGGGTGTATTCAGATACCTAGTGCAGTATACCCAGTGTGTGTGTGTGGGTGTATTCAGATACCTAGTGCAGTATACCCAGTGTGTGTCTGGGTGGGTGTATTCAGATACCTAATGCAGTATACCCAGTGTGTGTGTGGGTGGGTGTATTCAGATACCTAATGCAGTATACCCAGTGTGTGTGGGTGGGTGTGTTCAGATACCTAGTGCAGTATACCCAGTGTGTGTGTGTGTGTGCATTCAGATACCTAGTGTAGTATACCCAGTGTGTGTGGGTGGGTGTGTTCAGATACCTAGTGCAATATAGGGTGGACAGCGAGAGCCTTCTCCTGCGGATGGAGGTGGCTAGCACGAGGGGACATAGCCTTAAATTGAGGGGTAATAGATATAGGACAGAGGTCAGAGGTGGGTTTTTTACGCAAAGAGTGGTGAGGCCGTGGAATGCCCTACCTGCAACAGTAGTGAACTCGCCAACATTGAGGGCATTTAAAAATTTATTGGATAAGCATATGGATGATAAGGGCATAGTGTAGGTTAGATGGCCTTTAGTTTTTTTCCATGTCGGTGCAACATCGAGGGCCGAAGGGCCTGTACTGCACTGTATCGTTCTATGTTCTATACCTAGTGTGTGTGTGTGTGGGTGTATTCAGATACCTAGTGCAGTATACAGAGTGTGTGTGGGTGGGTGTATTCAGATACCTAGTGCAGTATACCCAGTGTGTGTGTGGGTGGGTGTATTCAGATACCTAGTGCAGTATACCCAGTGTGTGTGTGTGGGTGTATTCAGATACCTAGTGCAGGATACCCAGTGTGTGTGTGGGTGGGTGTATTCAGATACCTAGTGCAGTATACCCAGTGTGTGGGTGTGTGTTTTGAGATACTAGGTGCAGTATACCCAGTGTGTGTGTGGGTGGGTGTATTCAGATACCTAGTGCAATATACCCAGTGTGTGTGTGCGTGGGTGTATTCAGATACCTAGTGCAATATACCCAGTGTGTGTGTGCGTGGGTGTATTCAGATACCTAGTGCAGTATACCCAGTGTGTGTGTGGGTGGGCGTATTCAGATACCTAGTGCAGTATACCCAGTGTGTGTGTGGGTGGGTGTATTCAGATACCTAGTGCAGTATTCCCAGTGTGTGTGGGTGGGTGGATTCAGATACCTAGTGCAATATACCCAGTGTGTGTGTGGGTGGGTGTATTCAGATACCTAGTGCAATATACCCAGTGTGTGTGTGGGTGGGTGTATTCAGATACCTAATGCAGTATACCCAGTGTGTGTGTGGGTGGGTGTATTCAGATACCTAGTGCAATATACCCAGTGTGTGTAGGTGGGTGTATTCAGATACCTAGTGCAATATACCCAGTGTGTGTGTGGGTGGGTGTATTCAGATACCTAATGCAGTATACCCAATGTGTGTGTGGGTGGGTGTATTCAGATACCTAGTGCAATATACCCAGTGTGTGTGTGGGTGGGTGTATTCAGATACCTAGTGCAGTATACACAGTGTGTGTGTGGGTGGGTGTATTCAGATACCTAGTGCAGTATTCCCAGTCTGTGTGGGTGGGTGGATTCAGATACCTAGTGCAATATACCCAGTGTGTGTGGGTGGGTGTATTCAGATACCTAGTGCAGTATACCCAGTGTGTGTGTGGGTGGGTGTTCAGATACCTAGTGCAATATACCCAGTGTGTGTGTGGGTGGGTGTATTCAGATACCTAGTGCAATATACCCTGTGTGTGTGTGGGTGGATGTATTCAGATACCTAATGCAGTATACCCAGTGTGTGTGGGTGGGTGTATTCAGATACCTAGTGCAATATACCCAGTGTGTGTGTGGGTGGGTGTATTCAGATACCTAGTGCAGTATACCCAGTGTGTGTGTGTGTGGGTGGGTGTTCTGATACCTAGTGCAGTATACCCAGTGTGTGTGTGGGTGGGTGTATTCAGATACCTAGTGCAGTATTCCCAGTGGGTGTGTGGGTGGGTGTATTCAGATACCTAGTGCAATATACCCAGTGTGTGTGTGGGTGGGTGTATTCAGATACCTAGTGCAGGATACCCAGTGTGTGTGTGGGTGGGTGTATTCAGATACCTAGTGCAGTATTCCCAGTTTGTGTGGGTGGGTGGATTCAGATACCTAGTGCAATATACCCAGTGTGTGTGTGTGGGTGTATTCAGATACCTAGTGCAATATACCCAGTGTGTGAGTGGGTGGGTGTATTCAGATACCTAATGCAGTATACCCAGTGTGTGTGGGTGGGTGTATTCAGATACCTAGTGCAATATACCCAGTGTGTGTGTGTGGGTGTATTCAGATACCTAGTGCAGTATACCCAGTGTGTGTGTGGGTGGGTGTTCAGATACCTAGTGCAATATACCCAGTGTGTGTGGGTGTGGGTGTATTCAGATACCTAGTGCAGTATACCCAGTGTGTGTGTGGGTGGGTGTATTCAGATACCTAGTGCAATATACCCAGTGTGTGTGTGGGTGGGTGTATTCAGATACCTAGTGCAATATACCCAGTGTGTGTGGGTGGGTGTATTCAGATACCTAGTGCAGTATTCCCAGTGTGTGTGGGTGGGTGGATTCAGATACATAGTGCAGTATACCCAGTGTGTGTGTGTGGGTGTATTCAGATACCTAGTGCAGTATACCCAGTGTGTGTGGGTCGGTGTATTCAGATACCTAGTGCAGTATACCCAGTGTGTGTGTGTGGGTGTATTCAGATACCTAGTGCAGTATACCCAGTGTGTGTGTGGGCATATTCAGATACCTTGTGCAGTATACCCAGTGTGTGTGTGTGGGTGTATTCAGATACCTCGTGCAGTATACCCAGTGTGTGTGTGGGTGGGTGTATTCAGATACCTAGTGCAGGATACCCAGTGTGTGTGGGTGGGTGTATTCAGATACCTAGTGCAATATACCCAGTTTGTGTGTGGGTGGGTGTATTCAGATACCTAGTGCAATATACCCAGTGTGTGTGTGTGTGGGTGTATTCAGATACCTAGTGCAGCATACCCCAGTGTGTGTGTGGGGGTGTATTCAGATACCTAGTGCAGTATACCCAGTGTGTGTGGTTGGGTGTATTCAGAAACCTAATGTAGTATACCCAGTGTGTGTGTGTGTTGGTGTGTTCAGATACCTAGTGCAATATACCCAGTGTGTGTGTGTGTTGGTGTGTTCAGATACCTAGTGCAGTATACCCAGTGTGTGTGCGTGTTGGTGTGTTCAGATACCTAATGCAGTATACCCAGTGTGTGTGTGTGTTGGTGTGTTCAGATACCTAGTGCAGTATACCCAGTGTGTGTGCGTGTTTGTGGGTGTCATGTGGGAGTACCTTTAAGAAATGGGTGTTTATAAATGGGTGAGTACATAAATATCTGTAGTGAGAGTACCTTTAAGAAATGGGTGTTTATCACTGCAGTGATGTCAGAGAGTGGGTGGAGCTGGGCTATCTGTCCGCTTTTTACTTTTGTTTTATGCTGTTTGCTGCAGGGTGTGTTTTAGTTTCATTTTCAGTGCTGGACAGCTGTAGTCACAGCCAGAAGTTGTATAAGTCTCTCTCTTTGTAATCAAAATACTGTAAATCGATCCTTCGATGATTTAAAACGAATAACTGCTCTCAGTTGTGACTTTAACCTGATGTGCTTCGGTTAAAAGTTTTGTGTTTAAGTCTTATGGATGTTAAAAGGAAAGCTTAAAAGGATTACTTAGTGTTGTGGTCTTTGGGGGTTGTATTTCAATTAATTGTTGCTGAGATGTGCACTGTATGTTTTAAAAAGGTTAACTTAAATTCATAGAATAAACATTGTTTTTCTTTGAAAAATACTTTTCCATTTCTGCTCTACCACACCTGTAGAGTGGGCTGTGTGCTCCCCATACCACAATCTATTAAAAGTTGTGGTTTTAGGTGAATTCCATGAAACACTTTGGGTTTCTCTAAACCCTGGCCCATAACAAACCGGGTGCTCGAGGGGGACAAAAGTCTATCTATTGGATTGGCTGAGTGAACTTAAAGACAGTAAGGGGTGAGCAAATTGTGGTTGCTTATCAGGTGTGGTATTCTATTTTAAGTGGGGAGTGCATTGTGGTCAATGGCTCTTTCAGAGGCACTGAAGTTTTTGGGGGTGGAGACGGTCACAGGCAATACCTTACTGACAGTTACTAAAAGCAGACTGTGAGATTTGGCACAACATTGCAGTTAACATTACCTGACAAAATGGAAAAAGACGAGGTAATTATGGCAGTGGCTAAGCATTTAAAGTTCCCTGAGATACAGTTTGACTCGTTGGAAATGGCAAAAATTCAGTTATGAATTAAACAAATGGAACATGAGAAAGAATTAAAGCAGCTTGAATACAAAAGAGATAGAGAGGAAAAAGAAAGAGAAAGGGAGATACAGTTCAGGGAAAAGGATAAAGAGAGAGAGTTTGAACTTCAGAAAATGGCCATGAAACATAACAGTCAATTAAAATTGGCAGGCGTAAAGGGAAACGCACAGTTGGATGATAGTAATGAGGATAGTGAGAAAGAGAGTCATAGTCGAAGGCTTGGTGGGGATCTATTTAAATATGTCCAAGCTTTGCCAAGGTTTGATGAGAAGGAGGTAGAAGCCTTTTTCATTTCATTTGAGAAGGTAGCTAAACAAATGAAATGGCCACAAGACATGTGGGTATTACTGATTCAAAAAAAGCTGGTAGGTAGGGCTAATGAAGTGTTTGAATTACTACCGGAGGAGGTATCTGAGTCGTATGATGAAGTGAAAAAATCCATCTTAGGTGCATATGAATTAGTGCCTGAAGCCTACAGACAAAGGTTTAGAAATTTAAAGAATGAACCTGGTCAAACATACATAGAGTTTGAAAGGATCAAACAGAGTAATTCTGATAGGTGGATAAGGGCTTTGAAAATAGACCAAACGTATGAAGCTTTCAGAGAAATTATACTTTTGGAGGAGTTTAAAAGTTCAATTCCTGATGTAGTGAGAACTCATATGGAAGAACAGAGGGTTAACACTGCAAGGTTAGCAGCAGAAATGGCAGATGATTATGAATTAGTTCATAAATCAAAGTTTGGTTTCCGACATCAGTTTCAGCCTGTGAGGGATAGAAACTTGGGAAAAGAGAAATACTCACGTGATAAAGGTAAAGGTGATCTGATGGAAGATAATAAGGAGAGTGTACCTCAGATTTGTTTTTTAAATCCAGGAGGGTGGAAAAGACATGAAAATTTTCAAATGTTTTCACTGTAATAAACTAGGCCATGTAAAGTCGCAGTGTTGGTGGTTGAAGAAAAGCACTGGGAAGGCTGATGTAGTAAAACAGGATAAGTCAGTGGGGTTTGTTAAAGTGGTAAAGGAAAGCCTAAGTGAAGCAAAGGAGGTGCAAAAGATTGTACAGCCTAATCAAGGGGTGATTGATAAAAAGGTGGCAGATCTCCTTAAAGAATTTACTTGTGTGGGTAAAGTTTACTCATGTGTATCAGGAGGAGCAGGTAAAGAAGTCACAATTTTAAGAGATACGGGAGCTAGTCAATCTTTAATGGTAAGAGATGAGGAGTTATGTAGTTTGGGAAGAATGTTGCTAGAAAAGGTGGTAATATGTGGAATTCAGGGTGAGAGGAGTAGTGTTCCATTATATAAGATAAGGTTGGAAAGTCCAGTGAAGAGTGGTGAAGTGGTAGTAGGAGTAACAGAGAAACTATCTTATCCAGGATATAGTTTATCTTGGGAAATGATATAGCTGGATCGCAGTTGGGAGTGATGCCTGTTGTGGTTGATAAGCCAGTGGAGAATCAGACAACTAAAGTGTTGAAGGACGAATATCCTGGGATTTTTCCGGTTGTGTAGTAACAAGGTCGCAAAGGCACAGTTTAAGACACCTGTTGAGTGGGCCGTGTGCTCCCCATACCACAATCTATTAAAAGATGTGGGTTAGGTGAACTCCATGATACACTTTGGGGTTCTCTAAACCTTGGCCCATAACAGTGGGTGTGTTCAGATACCTAGTGCAGTATGATGTGTTTGTGTGTGTTTGGGTATGTTCAGATACCTGGTGCAATATACCCAGTGTGGGTGTGTGTGCTCAGAAAACTGGTGCAGTATACCTAGGTGTGTGCGTGGGTGTGTTCCAGTACCTGATGCAGAAAACGCAGTCTGTGTGCGTGGGTGTGTTCATATAACCTTTGTAGTGTGTGAGTGTGCGTCTGTGTGAGTGTGTGTCTGTGTGAGTATGTGTCTGTGTGTGTGTGTGAGTGTGTGTATGTGTGTGTGAGTGTGTGTGTGTCTGTGTGAGTGTGTGTCTGTGTGAGTGTGTGTCTGTGTGAGTATGTGTGTGTGTGTGTGTGAGTGTGTGTCTGTATGAGTAAGTGTCTGTGTGAGTATGTGTCTGTCTGTGTGTGTGTGAGTGTGTGTCTGTGTGAGTATGTGTCTGTGTGAGTATGTGTCTGTGTGAGTATGTGTCTGTGTCTGTGTGAGTGTGTGTGTGTGTGTGTGAATGTATTCAGATAGCTGGTGCAGTACAATAAGGCTGTGTATGTGTTTGTGTTTGGAGACCTGCTGCTGTATACACTGTCTGTCTGATGTCCAATGCACAGTCTGTTTCTGTGAGGGGAGGTATTTGTCTTCAGATACCTGGTGCAGTATACACATCTGTGTGTGTGACTGTGTTGAGATACCTGACGCAACACAAGCGGTCTGTGTGTGTCGTTGTATTCAGATATCTAGTGCAATATACTCAGTGTGTGTTTGGGTGTATTCAGATAGTGTGAGCGTGTGTGTGTTTGTGATTGCGTGTCCTTTCTGTGTATGTATATGTCCAGAAACCTGATGTAGTATACAGAGTCTGTTTGTGTGTGTTCAGATACCTGGTGCTGTATATATAGTCTGTCTCTCTGCGTGGGAATGTTATCCCAGTTCAAAAGAAGGCTACTCAGCCCATTGAGATGCACCAACCCATCAAATGTGCTATTCTGCCCGCGTTAATACTGCCATCTGCCCCCATAACTGTTGAATCTAACTTGTGGGGGCAAAGTGGAGCACCTAGAGGAAACCCACACAGACCGAACAAAGTCCTTATAAACAGCCACCCAAGGACTGAATTGAACTCGGGACTCTGGCGCTCTGAGGCAGCAGTGTTAGCCACTGAGCCGCTGTGCCACGCTTATCTGTTCAGACACCTGGTGCAGTGTACACAGTCTGTGTGCGTGGTTGTGTTCACACAATGAGTGTGTGTTCAGACACCTGGTGCAGTGTACACAGTCTGTGTGTGTGGTTGTGTTCACACAATGAGTGTGTGTTCAGATACCTGGTGCAGTGTACACAGTCTGTGTGCATGGTTGCGTTCACACAATGAGTGTGTGTTCAGACACCTGGTGCAGTGTACACAGTCTGTGTGTGTGGTTGTGTTCACACAATGAGTGTGTGTTCAGATACCTGGTGCAGTGTACACAGTCTGTGTGTATGGTTGTGTTCACACAATGAGTGTGTGTTCAGACACCTGGTGCAGTGTACACAGTCTGTGTGTGTGGTTGTGTTCACACAATGAGTGTGTGTTCAGATACCTGGTGCAGTGTACACAGTCTGTGTGTGTGGTTGTGTTCACACAATGAGTGTGTGTTCAGACACCTGGTGCAGTGTACACAGTCTGTGTGTGTGGTTGTGTTCACACAATGAGTGTGTGTTCAGATACCTGGTCAGTATACATAGTGTGTGTGTGGGTGTGTTCAGATAGCTCGTGCAGCATAGATAGTGAACAGGATTCTCCCAAAATGGGGCTATGTCCCCACGCCGGAGTAAAAATGCTGACGTTTCACTCCCGATTCAAAAAGATTAGTCGATTCACTCACCTTCAGGGGACTAGCAGTGACCCCATTCTCGTAGCTTTGGCTGTGGGTACGGCCCCTGCAATTCTGGTTTCCAGTCCGTGCATGTGCACGGCGGCGGCCTCCAGTGGCCGTGCCAAGTGCCATGGCGGACTCGGACCGCGGAGGCAGCTCCAAAATGGAGGTCCCATGATCGGCCATGTGCCCGAAGATCCGACTGGCCCGATTTGTCCCCCGGCCGCCCACAGGGCTCTCCCCCCCCACCTCCCCCGCCAGGTGCACGATCTCCCCAACCCCCCCCCCCCCCACCACCACCACTACCACCACCACCACCAGAGCGGCCGCGGACTGAGTCTGCAGCCACCACACAAGGTTCCCGAATAGCGATAGATGATCAGAACCACGGCATCGAGAACTCGGCCGGCAGGAAGCAGAGAATCATTGGGCGCGGCTCTGGCAGTGCCCCCCCCCCCCCCAGCCACGCTGAGCACTCCGCAAACATGCCAATACCTGGTGTAGAGTACACACAGTGTGTGTGTGCATGTATGTATGCGTGTGTGTAAGATACCTGGTGCATTATACACATTATGCATGTGTGGGTGTGTTCAGATTCCTGTTTCAGTATACACAATCTGTGTGTGTGTGTACTCAGATTCCTGTTACAGTATACACAATCTGTGTGTGTGTGTACTCAGATTCCTGTTTCAGTATACACAATCTGTGTGTGTGTGTAATCAGATTCCTGTTACAGTATACACAATCTGTGTGTGTGTGTACTCATATTCCTGTTACAGTATACACAATCTGTGTGTGTGTGTACTCAGATTCCTGTTGCAGTATACACAATCTGTGTGTGTGTGTGTGTGTGTGGGTGTGTTCAGATTCCTGTTTCAGTATGCACAATCTGTGTGTGTGTGTACTCAGGTTCCTGTTACAGTATACACAATCTGTGTGTGTGTGTACTCAGATTCCTGTTACAGTATACACAATCTGTGTGTGTGTGTGGGGGGGGGAGTGTTCAGATTCCTGTTTCAGTATACACAATCTGTTTGTGTGTGTGTGTTGAGATTCCTGTTTCAGTATACACAATCTGTGTGGGTGTGTGGGTGTATTCAGATTCCTGTTTCAGTACACACAATCTGTGTGTGTGTGTGTGTGTGTGTGTGTATACTCAGATTCCTGTTACAGTATACACAATCTGTGTGTATGTGTACTCAGATTCCTGTTACAGTATACACAATCTGTGTGTGTGTGTGTGGGGGGGGGGGTGTTCAGATTCCTGTTTCAGTATACACAATCTGTGTGTGTGTGTGGGTGTACTCAGATTCCTGTTTCAGTATACACAATCTGTGTGTGTGTGTGGGTGTGTTCAGATTCCTGTTTCAGTATACACAATCTGTGTGTGTGTGTGTTCAGATTCCTGTTTCAGTACACACAATCTGTGTGTGTGTGTGTATACTCAGATTCCTGTTTCAGTATCCACAATCTGTGTGTGTGTGTGTGTATACGCAGATTCCTGTTTCAGTATACACAATCTGTGTGTGTGTGTGTATACTCAGATTCCTGTTACAGTATACACAATCTGTGTGTGTGTGTGGGTGTATTCAGATTCCTGTTTCAGTATACACAATCTGTGTGTGTGTGTTCAGATTCCTGTTTCAGTACACACAATCTGTGTGTGTGTGTGTGTGTGTGTGTGTGTGTGTACTCAGATTCCTGTTTCAGTATACACAATCTGTGTGTGTGTGTGTTCAGATTCCTGTTTCAGTACACACAATATGTGTGTGTGTGTATACTCAGATTCCTGTTTCAGTATCCACAATCTGTGTGTGTGTGTGTGTGGGGGGGGGGGGGGTGTTCAGATTCCTGTATCAGTATACACAATCTGTGTGTGTGTGTAGGAGGGGGTTCAGATTCCTGTTACACTATACACAATCTCTGTGTGTGTGTGGGTGTGTTTAGATTGCTATTTCAGTATACACAATCTGTGTGTGTGTGTGGGTGTGTTCAGATTCCTATTTCAGTATACACAATCTGTGTGTGTGTGTGTACTCAGATTCCTGTTACAGTATACACAATCTGTGTGTGTGTGTAGGGGGGGGGTTCAGATTCCTGTTACAGTATACACAATCTGTGTGTGTGTGTGTGTGTGGGGGTGCTCAGATTCCTGTTTCAGTATACACAATCTGTTTGTGTGTGAGTGTTCAGATTCCTGTTTCAGTATACACAATCTGTGTGGGTGTGTGGGTGTATTCAGATTCCTGTTTCAGTATACACAATCTGTGTGTGTGTGTGTTCAGATTCCTGTTTCAGTACACACAATCTGTGTGTGTGTGTGTATACTCAGATTCCTGTTTCAGTATACACAATCTGTGTGTGTGTGTGTGTATACTCAGATTCCTGTTTCAGTATACACAATCTGTGTGTGTGTGTGGAGGGGGGGTGTTCAGATTCCTGTTTCAGTATACACAATCTGTGTGTGTGTGTGTTCAGATTCCTGTTTCAGTACACACAATCTGTGTGTGTGTGTATACTCAGATTCCTGTTTCAGTATACACAATCTGTGTGTGTGTGTGTGTGTGTTCAGATTCCTGTTTCAGTACACACAATCTGTGTGTGTGTGTATACTCAGATTCCTGTTTCAGTATCCACAATCTGTGTGTGTGTGTGTGTGTGTGTGTATACTCAGATTCCTGTTTCAGTATACACAATCTGTGTGTGTGTGTATACGCAGATTCCTGTTTCAGTATACACAATCTGTGTGTGTGTGTGTATACTCAGATTCATGTTACAGTATACACAATCTGTGTGTGTGTGTGAGTGTATTCAGATTCCTGTTTCAGTATACACAATCTGTGTGTGTGTGTGTGTGTGTACTCAGATTCCTGTTTCAGTATACACAATCTGTGTGTGTGTGTTAAGATTCCTGTTTCAGTACACACAATCTGTGTGTGTGTGTGTGTGTGTGTGTGTGTACTCAGATTCCTGTTTCAGTATAAACAATCTGTGTGTGTGTGTTCAGATTCCTGTTTCAGTACACACAATCTGTGTGTGTGTGTTCAGATTCCTGTTTCAGTACACACAATCTGTGTGTGTGTGTTCAGATTCCTGTTTCAGTAGACACAATCTGTGTGTGTGTGTATACTCAGATTCCTGTTTCAGTATCCACAATCTGTGTGTGTGTTTGTGTATACTCAGATTCCTGTTTCAGTATACACAACCTGTGTGTGTGTGTGTATACTCAAATTCCTGTTTCAGTAATCACAATCTGTGTGTGTGTTGTGTGTATACTCATATTCCTTTTACAGTATACACAATCTCTGTGTGTGGGTGTATTCAGATTCCTGTTTCAGTATACACAGTCTGTGTGGGTGTATTGAGATTCCTGTTTCAGTATACACAATCTGTGTGGGTGTGTGGGTGTATTCAGATTCCTGTTTCAGTATACACAATCTGTGTGTGTGTGTATACTCAGATTCCTGTTTCAGTATACACAATCTGTGTGTGTGTGTGTACTCAGATTCCTGTTTCCGTATACACAATCTGTGTGTGTGTGTGTGTATACTCAGATTCCTGTTTCAGTATACACAATCTGTGTGGGTGTGTGTGTGTATTCAGATTCCTGTTTCAGTATACACAATCTGTGTGGGTGTATTCAGATTCCTGTTTCAGTATACACAATCTGTGTGTGTGTGTATACTCAGATTCCTGTTTCAGTATACACAATCTGTGTGTGTGTGGGTGTACGCATATTCCTGTTTCAGTATACACAATCTGTGTGTGGGTGTATTCAGATTCCTGTTTCAGTATACACAATCTGTGTGTGTGTGTATACTCAGATTCCTGTTTCAGCATACACAATCTGTGTGTGTGTGTGTGTGTGTGTGTGTATTCAGATTCCTGTTTCAGTAGACACAATCTGTGTGTGGGTGTATTCAGATTCCTGTTTCAGTATACACAATCTGTGTGTGTGTATATACTCAGATTCCTGTTTCAGTATACACAATCTGTGTGGGTGTGTGTGTGTATTCAGATTCCTGTTCCAGTATACACAATCTGTGTGGATGTGTGTGTGTATTCAGATTCCTGTTTCAGTATACACAATTGGTGTGGGTGTGTGGGTGTATTCAGATTCCTGTTTCAGTATACACAATCTGTGTGTGTGTGTGTATACTCAGTTTCCTGTTTCAGTATACACAATCTGTGTGGGTGTGTGGGTGTATTCAGATTCCTGTTTCAGTATACACAATCTGTGTATGCGTGTATACTCAGATTCCTGTTTCAGTATACACAATCTGTGTGTGTGTGTGGGTGTATTCAGATTCCTGTTTCAGTATACACAATCTGTGTGGGTGTGTGGGTGTATTCAGATTCCTGTTTCAGTATACACAATCTGTGTGTGTGTGTAGTGGGGGGGGGGGGGTCAGATTCCTGTTACAGTATACACAATCTGTGTGTGTGTGTGGGGGGGGGGGGGGGGGGGGGTTGCTCAGATTCCTGTTTCAGTATACACAATCTGTTTGTGTGTGTGTGTTCAGATTCATGTTTCAGTATACACAATCTGTGTGGGTGTGTGGGTGTATTCAGATTCCTGTTTCAGTATACACAATCTGTGTGTGTGTGTTCAGATTCCTGTTTCAGTACACACAATCTGTGTGTGTGTGTGTGTGTATACTCAGCTTCCTGTTTCAGTATACACAATCTGTGTGTGTGTGTGTGTATACTCAGATTCCTGTTTCAGTGTACACAATCTGTGTGTGTGTGTGGGGGGGGGGGGGTGTTCAGATTCCTGTTTCAGTATATACAATCTGTGTGTGTGTGTGTTCAGATTCCTGTTTCAGGACACACAATCTGTGTGTGTTGTGTATACTCAGATTCCTGTTTAAGTATACACAATCTGTGTGGGTGTGTGTTCAGATTCCTGTTTCAGTACACACAATCTGTCTGTGTGTGTATACTCAGATTCCTGTTTCAGTATCCACAATCTGTGTGTGTGTGTGTGTGTATACTCAGATTCCTGTTTCAGTATACACAATCTGTGTGTGTGTGTATACGCAGATTCCTGTTTCAGTATACACAATCTGTGTGTGTGTGTGTATACTCAGATTCATGTTACAGTATACACAATCTGTGTGTGTGTGTGGGTGTATTCAGATTCCTGTTTCAGTACACACAATCTGTGTGTGTGTGTGTGTGTGTGTGTGTACTCAGATTCCTGTTTCAGTATACACAATCTGTGTGTGTGTGTTCAGATTCCTGTTTAAGTAGACACAATCTGTGTGTGTGTGTGTATACTCAGATTCCTGTTTCAGTATCCACAATCTGTGTGTGTGTGTATACTCAGATTCCTGTTTCAGTATACACAATCTGTGTGTGTGTGTATATACTCAGATTCCTGTTTCAGTAATCACAATCTGTGTGTGTGTGTGTGTGTGTGTGTACTCATATTCCTTTTACAGTATACACAATCTCTGTGTGTGTGTGTATTCAGATTCCTGTTTCAGTATACACAATCTGTGTGGGTGTGTGGGTGTATTCAGATTCCTGTTTCAGTATACACAATCTGTGTGTGTGTGTACTCAGATTCCTGTTTCCGTATACACAATCTGTGTGTGTGTGTGTGGGTGTACTCTGATTCCTGTTTCAGTATACACAATCTGTGTGTGTGTGTGTACTCAGATTCCTGTTTCAGTATACACAATCTGTGTGGGTGTGTGGGTGTATTCAGATTCCTGTTTCAGTATACACAATCTGTGTGGGTGTGTGTGTGTATTCAGATTCCTGTTTCAGTATACACAATCTGTGTGGGTGTGTGGGTGTATTCAGATTCCTGTTTCAGTATACACAATCTGTGTGGGTGTGTGTGTGTGTGTGTGTGTGTACTCAGATTCCTGTTTCAGTATACACAATCTGTGTGTGTGTGTTCAGATTCCTGTTTCAGTAGACACAATCTGTGTGTGTGTGTATACTCAGATTCCTGTTTCAGTATCCACAATCTGTGTGTGTGTGTATACTCAGATTCCTGTTTCAGTATACACAATCTGTGTGTGTGTATATACTCAGATTCCTGTTTCAGTAATCACAATCTGTGTGTGTGTGTGTGTGTGTGTGTATACTCATATTCCTTTTACAGTATACACAATCTCTGTGTGTGTGTGTATTCAGATTCCTGTTTCAGTATACACAATCTGTGTGGGTGTGTGGGTGTATTCAGATTCCTGTTTCAGTATACACAATCTGTGTGTGTGTGTACTCAGATTCCTGTTTCCGTATACACAATCTGTGTGTGTGTGTGGGTGTACTCTGATTCCTGTTTCAGTATACACAATCTGTGTGTGTGTGTGTACTCAGATTCCTGTTTCAGTATACACAATCTGTGCGGGTGTGTGGGTGTATTCAGATTCCTGTTTCAGTATACACAATCTGTGTGGGTGTGTGTGTGTATTCAGATTCCTGTTTCAGTATACACAATCTGTGTGGGTGTGTGGGTGTATTCAGATTCCTGTTTCAGTATACACAATCTGTGTGGGTGTGTGTGTGTATTCAGATTCCTGTTTCAGTATACACAATCTGTGTGTGTGTGTGGGTGTATTCAGATTCCTGTTTCAGTATACACAATCTGTGTGGGTGTGTGGGTGTATTCAGATTCCTGTTTCAGTATACACAATCTGTGTGGGTGTGTGGGTGTATTCAGATTCCTGTTTCAGTATACACAATCTGTGTATGTGTGTATACTCAGATTCCTGTTTCAGTGTACACAATCTGTGTGGGTGTACATAGATTCCTGTTTCAGTATACACAATCTGTGTGTGGGTGTATTCAGATTCCTGTTTCAGTATACACAATCTGTGTGTGTGTGTATACTCAGATTCCTGTTTCAGTATACACAATCTGTGTGTGTGTGTGTGTGTGTGTGTGTGTGTGTGTGTATTCAGATTCCTGTTTCAGTAGACACAATCTGTGTGTGGGTGTATTCAGATTCCTGTTTCAGTATACACAATCTGTGTGTGTGTGTGTGTATATACTCAGATTCCTGTTTCAGTATACACAATCTGTGTGGGTGTGTGTGTGTATTCAGATTCCTGTTTCAGTATACACAATCTGTGTGGGTGTGTGTGTGTATTCAGATTCCTGTTTCAGTATACACAATCTGTGTGGGTGTGTGGGTGTATTCAGATTCCTGTTTCAGTATACACAATCTGTGTGGGTGTATTCAGATTCCTGTTTCAGTATACACAATCTGTGTGTGTGTGTGTATACTCAGATTCCTGTTTCAGTATACACAATCTGTGTGGGTGTATTCAGATTCCTGTTTCAGTATACACAATCTGTGTGTGTGTGGGTGTATTCAGATTCCTGTTTCAGTATACACAATCTGTGTGTGTGTGGGTGTATTCAGATTCCTGTTTCAGTATACACAATCTGTGTGGGTGTGTGGGTGTATTCATATTCCTGTTTCAGTATACACAATCTGTGTGTGTGTGGGTGTATTCAGATTCCTGTTTCAGTATACACAATCTGTGTGTGTGTGGTTGTATTCAGATTCTTGTTTCAGTATACACAATCTGTGTGGGTGTGTGGGTGTATTCATATTCCTGTTTCAGTATACACAATCTGTGTGTGTGTGGGTGTATTCAGATTCCTGTTTCAGTATACACAATCTGTGTGTGTGTGGGTGTATTCAGATTCCTGTTTCAGTATACACAATCTGTGTGTGTGTGGGTGTATTCAGATTCCTGTTTCAGTATACACAATCTGTATGCCAGGGGTGCGAATTCGGGAAAGGTGATTGGGAGGAAGATCAGTTTTGATCCCGACATTGTGGCCATTGCTGGGTCCACACCCAATTGTAATTCTCCAGTGCATGGACAGCAGCGTCAATGCATTCCATTTTGCATGTATAGTAAACACCATTTGCATATCATTAGCGGCCCTGACCCATTATTCTTCAGGGTCGGAATTGCCTCCAGTGAGATTCACTTAAGCTTGTGAACATCGGGAAACAGGCACCTTAGCTAATGTGGGAGAGAGAGGAGGATGGAGATGCCGAGACGCGACCATGGGCTGCCGGGCCTGACACAGGTTGTGCTGGAGTGGAGGGTGGGGGTTGGTGTCCTGTCAGGCTGGGGCGTGGTGACGGGGAGATGGGCATTGGTATCCAGGCATGATCACCATCGCCATGGCCTGCCAGGCTGGGGGGTGGTGACGGGGAGATGGGCATTGGCATCCAGGCATGATCACCATCGCCATGGCCTGCCAGGCTGGGGGGTGGTGACGGGGAGATGGGCATTGGTATCCAGGCATGATCACCATCGCCATGGCCTGCCAGGCTGGGGGGTGGTGACGGGGAGATGGGCATTGGTATCCAGGCATGATCACCATCGCCATGGCCTGCCAGGCTGGGGGGTGGTAACGGGGAGATGGGCATTGGTATCCAGGCATGATCACCATCGCCATGGCCTGCCAGGCTGGGGGGTGGTGACGGGGAGATGGGCATTGGTATCCAGGCATGATCACCATCGCCATGGCCTGCCAGGCTGGGGGGTGGTGACGGGGAGATGGGTATTGGTATCCAGGCATGATCACCATCGCCATGGCCTGCCAGGCTGGGGGGTGGTGACGGGGAGATGGGTATTGGTATCCAGGCATGATCACCATCGCCATGGCCTGCCAGGCTGGGGGGTGGTGACGGGGAGATGGGCATTGGTATCCAGGCATGATCACCATCGCCGTGGCCTGCCAGGCTGGGGGGTGGTGACGGGGAGATGGGCATTGGTATCCAGGCATGATCACCATCGCCATGGCCTGCCAGGCTGGGGGGTGGTGACGGGGAGATGGGCATTGGTATCCAGGCATGATCACCATCGCCGTGGCCTGCCAGGCTGGGGGGTGGTGACGGGGAGATGGGCATTGGTATCCAGGCATGATCACCATCGCCATGGCCTGCCAGGCTGGGGGGTGGTGACGGGGAGATGGGTATTGGTATCCAGGCATGATCACCATCGCCATGGCCTGCCAGGCTGGGGGGTGGTGACGGGGAGATGGGCATTGGTATCCAGGCATGATCACCATCGCCATGGCCTGCAAGGCAGCCACCTTGCTGCGCGCCTCACTGACCACTTACCGTGGTCTTAGATTCTGCAGAGTGACACCGGCCGTATGGGTGCCCGCACTCCACCACCCTCACACCCCAGCCTCTACCCACCACCCTATCATCCCTGCACTGTGCACTCCACCATATGAACCCCTCCAACCGGCCGCCACCCGCCATCTCGCGGCCCACCCAAGGGCAAACCCAAAGTAGCCCCTATGGGGGGCGCCGGACTGGGGACACGCAGCGCACTGCTGGCATGAGCAGTGCCAGCTGCTGTCACCCTGGCAGAAGTGATGGGTGCCAGGGTTAGAGGCCTCCACTGTGCTAGGCACCGACGGGGCCAGGGGTGTGGGATGGGAAGGAGGAGAGGGGGACATGCGGGGGCAGGGCCCACAGTGCCAGCCGGGGCCACCGTGTAGCCCACTGTACCTGGTTGGGCATGAGGGTACACACCATGCTAATATGTTGGCCTTTCACCCCCGGCAGACAATGGATATTGTAATATAACCAGCAATGGTGGCCTTCCTGCTGGTCGCTGCAGCCCTGGGGGGATGCCCTGCGGCTGTACGAGCGGGAACTGCTGGAGGAGGAGAAAGCTGCAGCAATGGAGCGTACCCCAGAGTAACAGGAGGCAGCCACGCAGGGTGGAGAGCCGGCAGCCCAACAGGCCGAGGAGGAGCAAAGGAGGCACCATATGAGGCCTCGCGTGTACTGGCATTGCCTGTCATTCAAGCACCTGCCGGACCGGGCAGGCTGTCAAAGATTCCGGCTGAACAGGGAGAAAGTGTGACATATCTTTCCGATCATGGCACACCTGGCATGGCGGGGGTATGGGGGAGGACACCCACTTCCGGTGGTTGTCAAGGTGACACCAAGTGGGGACCTGCCGGAATCTCACAGACCTCGGTTCATTGGTCCATCTGCACCATTACGGATGCCATATATGCCCGGTCGGTACGATATATCCACTTCAATATGGACTGAGCCCACTTGGATACCCAGTCAGCGGGGTTTGCCGCTATCGTCAACATGCCCAAGGCCCAGAGGGTGATTGACGGGATTCATGTCACCCCATGAGCACATTCAGATGGCAGGCTACTCTTCAGTTTCCACTCGATGAACTTGCAGATTGTGTGTGACAATCTGATGCGCATCATGCAGTTGATACACGGGCAGTGTGTATGACACCATCGTTCTTGCACACTCAACGGTTCCTGGTCTCTTCAAGGCACCCCCCACCCTCGGGGGTTGTCTCCTGGGTGACAAGGGGCTAGCGCAGGGCCAGCAGGGTAGCACAGTAGGGCAGCACGGTAGCACAGTGGTTAACACTGTTGCTTCACAGTTCCAGTGTCTCCGGTTTGATTCCCGGCTTGGGTCACTGTCTGCGTGGAGTCTGCACTTTCTCACCTTGTCTGCGTGGGTTTCCTCCAGGTGCTCCGGTTTCCTCCCAAAAGTTCCAAAAGACGTGCTTGTTTGGTGAATTGGACATTCTGAATTCTCCCTCAGTGTACCCGAACAGGTGCCGGAATGTGGCGACTAGGGGCATTTCACAGTAACTTCATTGCAGTGTTAATGTAAGACTACTTGAGACACCAATGAAGATTATCTACTGTGGTCGTGGCTGATGACATCTATCTGGAGGCTGCAGACAGACGCAGCGACCTTCTCTGTTGCTCATGCAGTGACCAGGGCATGGTCAAGCACTGCTTTGGCCTCCTGAAGATACGGTTCAGGTGCCTGGACCACTCTGATGGGCCCTTCAGTGTAGCGCTGAGAGGGTCTCCCACATCGTCATGGCATAATAATAATCTTTATTATTGTTTTTTTTTTCTTTTATAAATTTACATTATCCAATTATTTTTTTCAATTAAGGGGCAATTTAGCATGGCCAATCCACCTACACTGCACATCTTTGGGTTGTGGGGGCGAAACCCACGCAGACACGGGGAGAATGTGCAAACTCCACACGGACAGTGACCCAGAGCCGGGATCGAACCTGGGACCTCAGCGCCGTGAGGCAGCTGTGCTAACCACTAGGCCACCGTGCTGCCCTTCGTTATTATTGTCACAAGTGTGATGTTCTTAGTGATTCTCATCCTAGGATGGTTGGCGTAGTGTTCACATGAATATCTTTTACATTGAACAAAGCTAAATATTTATTTACACTACTTAATTGGATTCAACACTTACTCCTAGATAATAAACAGTTGAGAAAAAACCTGCAATCTACACTCATCTACTGCTAATGTCTACACTAATACAATAATTATGATCTGCTCTCACTCACAGTATCTCTCATATAGTCTGTCTTCTAGCTTTCTCCTGAACCTCTCACCCTCAAGACTTAGCATTGATGCCTTATATAGTTCTTCACCTAGCTCCCTCTAGTGGTTGATTTGGACATAACATAAACCCTTACAGTTCTGTACATTTAGCATAATGTCACATCACCCTTTCTTTGGTAAAAAGGTTATAAACTCTGCTTGTAACATTTTTTATTTGAACATTACATGAGCAATCATTAACTTGTCTTCCTTTCAATTACAAAATAAATGTTAAATTACATCAGTGAGCAGAGATTTTTTTAATATAAATTTAGATTACCCAATTATTTTTTCCAATTAAGGGGCAATTTAGCATGGCCAATCCACCTAACCTGCACATCTTTGGGTTGTGGGGGTGAAACCCACGGAAACACGGGGAGAATGTGCAAACTCCACACGGACAGTGACCCAGAGCTGGGATCGAACCTGGGACCTCAGCGCCGTGAGGCAGCTGTGCTAACCACTAGGCCACCGTGCTGCCCTATCAGTGAGTAGAGATGAATAGTTATTAAAGTCATTACAAATTCAGTCTATTCGGTGGTTTCCTCATTCTTGTTGATCTCAATGGTCTTGTCGAAGTATGCAAGTTGTCTTCCAAATTGTCTTGATGCGTTGTTAATAATGAAGGATTTGGAAAGTCAATGTTTTGGAAAATGGCATCCTGAGCAATAACATTCGGAGTTTGAAATGGAACGTAGTTCTTTATTTGAAGTATTTCTTCTCAACATTGTGTCATGTGAGTGTCCCTTTAAGAAATGTTTTTGTCTTATCACATGGCTTCAGTGATTTCATTGTGTGGGTGGAGCTGGGCTGTGGCTCTGTGAGTGTTTACTTTCGCTTTGTGTTTGAACTGGTTTTGTTCTGCACAGGTGGAAAGAAGGTTTTTTTCTATCTGCATTTTAAAAGCTGTTTCCAGACTGCTTGATAACATGAAAAGAAATAACAGTTTTCTGGAAGAAATTCAAACCTGCTGATTTGGAAAGGAAACAGGAGCATCCATTCCAGGTCTTTAGTGCTGTTTGCTGGGCCATATCTTTGAAAAGGATTTCCTGGTTTATGGGATCTTGTTATTAAATTGGAACAGCTGAGGGCAGCAGTAGCACAGTGGATAGCACTGTAGCTTCACAGCACCAGGGTCACTGTCTGTGCGGAGTCTGCACATTCTCCCTGTGCCTGTGTGGGTTTCCTCCGGGTGCTCTGATCTCCTCCCACAGTCCGACGACGTGCAGGTTAGGTGGATTGGCCATGATAAATTGCCCTTAGTGCCCAGAAAGGTTAGGAGGTGTTATTGGGTCACGGGGAGAGGGTGGATAGGCTTAAGTGGGTCGGTGCAGACTCGATGGACCAAATGGTTTCCTTCTGCACTGTATGTTCTATGTTCTAAAGGGGGAATTGATTAAGGGTTCTATACAGAGTACTGTAGCTATGTGGGGTATTTATGTTGGTAGTTGATAAAAATGCTTACCATGTATTTATAAAAATGTTCACTAAATTCGTACAATAAATTTTGTTTTTGCTTAAAAGTACTTAAGGCCTCTGTTGAATAACACCTGAAGGACAGGCCCTTGCGTTCATCATAACCAAAACTAATAAACATTGTAGGTCAATGTGAACTCCATGATATACTTTGGAGTTTTCTAAACACTGGCCCATAACACATTGGGGGCTTGTCTGGGATAAAAGTCTATCTTTCATGATTGGATTGGCTTAGTGAACTTAAAGACAGTGAGGGGTGATCAGATTTGTGTTTACTTTTCAGGTGGTGTATTCCAGCTTAAGTAGGGAGTGTGTTGTGGACACTGGCTCTTTCAGAGGCTCAGATGGTTTTTGGGGTGGAGAAGGTCACACGCAGTATCTAAGAAACAGAGACGAAAAAAAGGCTTTTAGATTTGGCAAAACATTGCAGTTAACATTGCCTGACAAAATACGAAAAGAAGAGGTAATTGCGGTGGTAGCTGAGCATTTAAAATTATCTGAGACACAGTCAGAATCATTGGAAATGGCAAGAATTCAATTACAGGTCAAGCAGCTTGAACATGAAAAAGAATTAAAGCACCTTGAATACGAAGAAAGAGAAAAAGAAAGAATAGCCCTTGCAGGACAAAAAGAAAGAGAAAGGGAGGTACAGATCAGAGAAAAAGAAAAGGAGAGAGAAAAAAAGGGAAAAAGTAAGAAGAGCCCCACAGAACCAAAATGAAACCATCTTTGAAGTTGATGGTTATTTTTTTCTTGGGGGGAGATGTCACGGCAGTGTCCCTTTAAAAAATGTTTTTGTCTTATCACATAGCTTCAGTGATGTCATTGTGTGGGTGGAGCTGGGCTGTGGCTCTGGGAGTTGGTTTTACTTTCACTTTGAGTTTGACCTGGTTTTGTCTGCTCAGGTTGAAAGAAGGTCATCATAACCAAAATCAGCAAACAGTTGTAGGTCAGGTAAAATCCATGATATACTTTGGAGTTTCTAAACCCTGGCCCATAACAATTGTACCTTTTTCAGTTTGTAGTATTATATGATCTTGGTGCAATTTGTTGTAATACTTCAACAACATGTGACCATTCACCATCAGGATTTGGTATTCGAACATAGTCTCCTTCTTTTCACATTGATTAGGGTTTTGTGTGCTTGTTGAGGTAATCTTTTAGCGTTTGCTTTTGTAACCTCAGGCAGTTATGTATTTCTTGATCCATTTTCTGAATCGTGATTTCTGGTAACCTGGTATGAATTCAGCTTCCCATTAACATCTGGGTAGGCAACAAATCTGATGACAATGGAGTAGCTCTGTATATCGACAGTGCCAAAAATAAATCCCTGTTGTCATCTAGTGCTTTGCTGAATAGCTTTCTAACTATTCATCCACCTTTCTCTGCTTTGTCATTGGATCGGAGGGGGTGGGGAAAGGAAATGGCCTTGATGTGATGTGGTTTAAATTATAACGTTCTACAAATTGTGTCCACTCCCAGCTGGTGAAGCAAGGACCATTGTCAGAGACGTTTAATGGAATTGTACGGCAAGCAAAAACAGATTTTGCTGCTCGGATTACAGATCGAGTTGTTGAATCGGTCAGCGTAATCACCGCGGGATAGTTGGAATAATAGTCAATTATGACGAGATAGTCACGACCTTTAAAGTAGAACAGATCAATACCAACTTTCATCCATGGATTGGTGACGAGTTCATTTTCTTCCAAGCTCTCTTTGCATTGCACAGATTGACACATCTGATAAATGCTGCATTCCTGCACATGATTGTCCACATCCTTGTTGATTCCAGGCCAGTACACAGATTGTCTTGCTCGTCTGCAACATTTTTCAATACATGGATGACCCTCCTGTATCTGTTCCATGATACCATGTCAGAGGATGAAGGAATAACTATTCTGTCTCGTTTGAGTAGTAATCCCTTAATTACTGTGAGGTCATCTTTGAGATTGCAAAAACTGGAACAACACCCATTGGCCACCCTTCTTTCAGGTATTTGATTACCCTTTGGAGTGTCAAGTCCTTTTCTGTTTCTTCCTTTATGATTTGTAGTTTTCTGTCAGACACTGGTTGCATTTCAGTAACAAATGAAGCTTGTGCTTGCACAATGTGTACTATCTCTGAAATCTTCGCATCAATATCTTGTAAAAGTAAGTCTTTTCCTGGCTCTTTAAGCTGGACTTCCAAAGCCTTGGTTGTGTGTATCCTTTCAACTAGGTTTAATTTATCACAAGCATCCACCCCAAGTAGCGATGATTTACCATCTTCCACAATTTCAAACTCAATTTGCATTTTGATGTCGCCATTCCGGACAATGAGACAGCAGGAACCTCTCGTGGCTGCGGTATTCCCATTATAGTCAGTCAGTCGACAGGTAGATTTCTGTATTTGCGGTGTGCTGTATGCTTGTTTTAAATTCTTTTTGGTTATTAAATTTGCATGTGTCTATCTTAAATGGAATTTCAGACCCATTTATTTCAAGTAGTACAGTCCACTCTTTAATAATTTTTGAAAGCTGTTGTACTGATTTGTTATCACAGTCCAGTGCACTAATCCTAGTAACTGCATCAACCATGAAAGTATCCTTTAGTTTGTACAGGGAGGAATCATCATTATCAGTTCAGATACTTTGTCTTTTTTCTTCACTCTGTACACTTTGAATCTTCCGATAGTCATGGTAGGATTTTAAAAATGTGTTTGCTGGAGAAGCTGTTGAGAAACGGCATTGTGTTGCAAAGTGATTGAACTTGCAACAATTGGAACATTGTTTGCCTTTTGCCGGACATTTTTTTTTACTGTGGGCGTGGCCACAGCGTATGCACGTTGTCATGCTTGTGACATCACTCTCAAAACGGTCGCCAACCGCTGTACACAGTTTCCTTTGCTGTAACACAGCATTAATGGCATCGACCATGTTTCCCGACTTCACGCCTTTTCCGTTTGCCCTGAACTCTGCATATTCAGAGGATTCTTGTTCACTGACTTTTCACATATTAATCGCATCTTCTAGCAGCAAAAGCAGTCGTCTCTGCATTTTTTCTCACAAACGTTCGTCATTAATCCCAAATACAATTTGATCGCAAGCATTGAATCAGCACCGGAGGAAACGTTACACAACTGCGCTCTTAACTTTAAAGCAGTAGTGAAAGAGTCTATCAACTCCCCTATTAGCTGCAGCCTTTTTCTGAACATGTAGCGCTCATGGGTCTCCTTCACCTACTTCTTGCAGTGTGCATTGAATTTCTGTAGCACAATGTTCTACTTCATTGTACCCTTATCTTCAGCAAATTCAAACGAGTTCTACAACTTGCATTCCAACTAAATTAAGAAGTGCTATTTCTCTCTGATCGGAAGCATTTTCCAGCATGGAGGCAGATAGGAAAACTTCAAACTGCTGGTTAAAGAATACCCAGTTTTGAAATAGTTTACCGTTTGTTCTGAAGTAGTCAGGCTTCTTGAGACTCTCTATCTTACGATTCTTCGTCTGTGTAGATTTTCTGATCGGTGTCACGGTTCGATTGTTTTCTTCAATCTTCTTAAAGCTAACCTGTCTAATCTAACTGCTTCTTATTTGTAGAAATTCACTCCTGGCACCATGTGGTGTTCTTTTTGGTTCTAATCCTAGGATCATTGGCATAGTGTTCACAAAGACCACAAATAGCTTTTATATTGAACAAAGCTAAATATTTATTTACACTACTTAATTGGAGTCGACACTTACTCCTAGATAATAAACAGTTGATATTAAACTTACAATCTACACTTATCTACTACTAATCGCTACACTAATACAATAACTATGATCTGCTCTCACTCACACTACCTTTCCTATAGTCTTTCTTCTAGCTTTCTCCTCAACTCTAACCCACCAGGCTTAGCATCGATGCCCTATATCGTTCAACATCTAGCTCGCTCTAGTGGTTGATTTGAAAATAACATTAACCCTTACAGTTCTGTATATTTATTGTAATGTCACAATAAGTAGGCTTACATTAACACTGCAATTAAGTTGCTATGAAAATCCTCCAGTCGCCACATTCTGACGCCTGTTCTGAGGAAGAATGCAGAATGTCCAAATTACCAAACATCACATCTTTCAGGACTTGTTGGAGGAAACCAGAGCACCCGGAGGAAATCCTGACAGACACGGGGAGAACATGGAGGCATCGCACAGACAATGGCCCAAGCCGGGAATCAAATCCGAGACCCTGGTACTTGAGTCAACAGTACTATTGTGTGCTGCTGTGCCACCCTCCTCCACAACATTGCGCGGCAAATAGGCAACGTGCTTGAGAAGGTGGATGAACGGCAGAGTGCTGCCTAATCACCCTGGATGCTCTGAGGAGATCATGAGGTTTCTTCCAGCCATTCTAGTCAGTCCGGACGGTGTTGTCCACGGTACTGATGACCTCTGCCACCTACGCCCAGGCTCCGTAAATTGCGGCAGCTGGCAGCCTCCTTCCCACACCAGGATACAGGGTTGCCCGCCTCTCCTCCACAATGTCCAGCAGTGTCTCCAGCACTGAGTCCGTGAAGAGGGGTGTCGCTCTCCTTGCTACCACCTTATTGGCCAGGACAGTGTGTGTGGGGAATGAAGTGTGGATATGGTTCCCGCTTATCAGCCTCCTGAATGCCAACCCCGAACCCAGTGAATCCCGTACCGTTTCTCAATGGAATTGATTGTGTGCCATGTGGCGCCTGTGCTAGCCCCTTAATGGTTGTTGAATCAGTCCAGGTGCAGCGCCAGTTTTGCTGTTGTGGTATTAAAGCTGCCCCAGTGTCAACACTTAGGGCGGGATTCTCAGAACCCCCCCCCCCCGGGCCGGGTCGGAGAATCGCTGGAGGGGGGAACGGTGTGAAATCCGCCCTGCCGCTCTGATGCCGGCTGCCGAATTCTCCAGAGCGGTCTTCTGGCGAGGGCAGGGATCGTGCCGCACTGGTTGGGGCCATTGGCAAGTGGCACGCCCGACGATTCTCCGGTCCCTGATGGGCTGGGCGGCCGCCTGTTTTCAGCCAGTCTTGCCAGCGTGGATTAGACTAGGTCTGTACTGGCGGGACCTGGCTCTGAGGGCAGCCTGCAGAGTCCTCAGGGGGACGCGGGGGTATCCAGCCCTGGGGGGGGGCCCAGGGTGGTCTGGCAAGAGATCGGGACCCACCTATCTGCGTGCGGGCCTGTGCCATGGGGCACTCTTTCCCTCTGACCAGCCTGTGTAAAGCTCCGCCATGGCAGACGCAGAGAAGAAACTCCCTGCGCATACGCAGTTAACACGCCAGCAGTTCTGGGAACACGCTGGTGCTCCTGCGCATGTGCCAATTTGCGTAGGCCGGCAGAGGCCCTTTGGTGTTGGTTCGCATGGCGCCAACCACTCCAACGCCGGCCTGGCCCCCGAAGGTGCAGAGGATACCGCACATTCCGGGCAGCCCGACGCCGGAGTGGTTCACGCCACTCCTTGGCACCGGTACGGTCTGGCCACTGGATACTGGAGAATCCCGGCCTTAGTCTCAGGAAGGGAGAAGCCAGCTGATGGCGCAGTATGCAGTTTACATGCTTGTGGTTGTGTTCAGATTCATGGTGCAGTATACACAGGGTGCAATTTTCCCATGCCGTGAGTGGGGGGAGTCCAGCCAGTTGGATGGCCAGTTGGTCTCTAAGGGACGGCGGTGCGTGCGGAGGCACGCCCCGTTGCGCCACCGACACCTGGCGCTGCCAGTCCTGGAGGCCCGCTGTGGAATCGACCAGGGTCTGAACGTTGCCAGCTATGGAGCTGAGGGAGTGCGGCATCCCTGTCAGGGACAGCGCAACCTCCCGCTGGGTATGGGCGACGCCGTCCATCACATGGACAAGGTCACTGATGCTCTCAGTGATGGCCTGCTGAGACTGAGCTATGGATGCTGGGATTGGGCCATGGCCTGCTGAGACTGGGCCAGAGCCCGGAGCGCGGCAGTAATGTCCATGTGGCTCTGGAGCATGGCTGCCTGTGAGGGGGCAGTCCTGTCATGGGCCACGGATGACGCGCGTGCACTAAGCCCCACACCCTGAAGAACCTGACCCATGGCCGAAACCATTTCCCCCATTGCCTCCATCACGGACGCCACCCGTGTGGTGTTGGCCTGGGTGGCAGCCATGACCGGCCCACTCCCTGCTCATGGACGCGGATGGACTCCTCCAGCTGCGTCTGCAGTAGCCGGAAGATGGCCGACATCCCGTCGTCTGGTCCCTGGGGTGCTAATTGCATCGGGTCTGTGGGTGGGCCTGGAATGCCCAGGAACCCGGGAGCCATCTGGACAGCAGCTGGGTGTTGGGACTGGCCTGCCCTCCGACCGTCCGGCCCCTCGGCTGCTCCTACCTCCACCTGCTGTACCGGTTCAACTGTGTGGTGCTCACCAGTATGTGTACCAGAGGCCTCGCCACTAACTTGCCCAACTGAGGTGAGTGTATCTGCGATGCTGGGGGGGTCTGGGTGACGGCAGTGCCGCGGCCACTAGGTCCTCGTCTGTACCCAACCCTGTCTCCTGTGTGGAACCGTGGCCCGGTGCATTGAGACCACGGTCAGTGCCAGGTTCCGTGCCCCCCTGTGCCTCGAATGCCATGGCATCCTCTGTGCGCCAGGATATGGAGCACAGCGTTAGACCGACATTGGTAGGACGCACGTATGAACACAACATTATCACACGGAGGGGACACTCCGACCCACGCCATTGCACCTGTCCACTGGGGAGGGGGGGGGGATCTACATGTGTCCCGTGTGCAACATCAAGCCCAACCCCCCCCAGCCCCAGCCCCCCCCCGCCCACCTCTTCCCAGCCCCCCCCCCCCCAGCCCCAGCCCCCCCCCCCCCCCGCCCACCTCTTCCCAGCCCCCCCCCCCCCAGCGTGGGCAAGGGGGGTGGGCCATTCCCGGGGCGAGTCTCAGGGTACTTACCCTCGCTGCCCTCGTGATGTGGTGCAGCTTCTTCCTGTACCGTTCTCCCGTGCGGGGGATGTGCCCCACAGCACTGACGGTGGCCCCCACCTCTCGCCATCCACACCTCACGGTGCTGCTTGGCTGCTGTTCTCCTCATCGGGGGTAGAGGATGACCCTGCGCTCCTCCAGTGCATCCAACAGTGACTCCAGGTCACTGTCCCTGAACCGGGGTGCAGCGCAACGGAATGTGGCGCAACGGGGCTCCTCCATGTCGGGCCACGGTGTTTCTGTGCACCCCGCGCACTTCCTTATACTTGGCGCGGCATCATCGTGGTGCCACGCGATGATGCCGCCGCTCCAGTGCTCCATCCACTGCGTTCCCCGCGGCGCCGCTGCTGGCCTGCTCGCAGCCTGTGAATTGGCCGCGACTAGGGCCCTTTGCACCGTCATGGAACGGAGTTCACGATGGAGCGGGCACTTGGTCCGCGGAGCGAAGAATCGCACCACAGTCTGCATGTATGGTTGTGTTCAGATTCATGGTGCAGAATACACAGTCTGTGTGTGCGGTTGTGTTCAGATTCATGGTGCAGTATATACAGTCTGTGTGTGCGGTTGCATTCAGATTCATGGTGCAGAATACACAGTCTGTGTGTGCGGTTGCATTCAGATTCATGGTGCAGAATACACAGTCTGTGTGTGCGGTTGCGTTCAGATTCATGGTGCAGAATACACAGTCTGCATGTATGGTTGTGTTCAGATTCATGGTGCAGTATATACAGTCTGTGTGTGCGGTTGCGTTCAGATTCATGGTGCAGTATATACAGTCTGTGTATGTGTGCGTGTTCAGATTCATGGTGCAGAATACACAGTCTGTGTGTGCGGTTGTGTTCAGATTCATGGTGCAGTATATACAGTCTGTGTGTGTGTGCGTGTTCAGATTCATGGTGCAGTATATACAGTCTGTGTATGTGTGCGTGTTCAGATTCATGGTGCAGTATACACAGTCTGTGTGTGTGGTTGCGTTCAGATTCATGGTGCAGTATATACAGTCAGTGTGCTTTGTTGTGTTCAGATTCAGGGTGCAGTATACAGTCTGTGTGAGTGGTAGCATTTAGATTCATGGTGCCATGGTGCCATAGACACAGTCTGTGTGTGTGTGTGTGTGTTCAGATTAATGGTGCAGTATATACAGTCTGAGCCTGTGTGTGTGTATGCATGTGTATTCAGTTTCATGGTGCAGTGTACAGTGTCATGTGAGAGTATCTTTAAGAAATGGATATTTAAGCAATGTACCTTTAAGAAATGAAGCAGCTCATATTACTGGAGTGATGTCAGAGGGAGGAGCTGAGCTGAGATCACTACTGCTTTTTCAATTTTTAGTTTCAGTTTGAGAAAGCAGCTGAAAAGTGCCTGGTTGGTTTGCTATGAGCTGTTTTGAAAGGAGAAGCCAGTTTTGAGAAAAGAGCTTGGGTGTGTCTGTGTTTGCAGTGAGCTGGATCTGCTGTGATCTTTGCCAGGAAAGAATATTTCTGAATAATTTGGGTGATTTAAACTCATAATAGTCATGTCTTTAACCTGATGTGTTTCTGTTTAAAGGTGTTAAGTCTTTTGGAGGTTTGAAGGAACATTTTGAGGAATTATTTTGTGTTGTATTATTTTAAGTAAGGGGTGTTAAGGGATCCAATGTTTATTTAAGAAGGTTAACTTGAATTCATGGAATAAACATTGTTTTGTGTTTAAAAACCAACGTGTCCATAATTGTAGTAGCACACCTGGGGAACAAGCCGTGTGCTTCAAAAGCAACAATACATTAAAGTGGGGATTGGTTGAACTCCATGATACATTTTGGGGTTCCGAAAACGCCGCTCCCATGACAACAGTCTGTGTGAGTCGTTGTGTTCAGCTTCATGGTGCAGTATACACAGTCTGTGTCAGTGTTTGGGTTCAGCTACCTGATGCAGTATACACAGACTGTGAGTGGTTGTGTTCAGAAACATGGTGCAGTATACACAGTCTGTTTGTAGATTGAGTTCACATACATGGTGCAGTATACACAGTCTGTATGTGTGGTTGTGTTCAGATTTATGGTGCCATGGTGCCATACACAATCTGTGTCTGTGTATTTGATCAGATTAATGGTGCAGTATACACAGTCTGTGTTATGTATGTGTGTTCAGATTGGTGCACTCTACACAGTCTGTGTCTGTTCGTGTGTGTGTATATTCAGATTCATGGTGCAGTATGCAGAGGCTGTGTGTGTGGCTCTGTTCATATTCATGGTGCAGTATACATAGTCTGTGTGAGTGGTTGTGTTCAGATACACATTCTGTGTCTGTGTGTTTGTGCGTGTTCAGATTCATGGTGCAGTACACAGTCGGTGTCTGTATTTTTTTCAGATTCATGGTGCAGTACACACAGGCTTTGTGTGTATTCCAATTCATATGTAGTATACACAATCTGTGTGATTATATTCAGATTCATGGTGCAGTATACACAGACTGTGTGAGATCTTGTGATCAGATACATGGTGCAGTATGCACAGTCTGGGTGAATGGTTGTGTTCAGATTCATGGTGCAGTATACACAGTCTGTGTGTGTGTTCTGATTCATGTGAAGTGTACACAGTCTGTGTGTGGTTGAGTTCAGCTTCATGGTGCAGTATACACAGTCTGTGTGAGTGGCTGTGTTCAGATTCTTGGTTCAGTATCCAAAGTCTGTGCATGTGTGTGCGCCTGTGTGTATTCAGATCAATGTTGCAGTATACAGTCAGTGCGTGTGGTTGTGTTCAGATCCATG
Source organism: Scyliorhinus canicula (assembly GCF_902713615.1). Taxonomy (NCBI): domain Eukaryota; kingdom Metazoa; phylum Chordata; class Chondrichthyes; order Carcharhiniformes; family Scyliorhinidae; genus Scyliorhinus; species Scyliorhinus canicula. The sequence continues at coordinate 73,917,758 of NC_052157.1, forward strand.
GTGTAGTATACACAATCTGTGTGACTGGTTGTGTTCAGATACATGGTGCAGTATATACAGTATGTGTGTGTGTACAGATTCATGGTGCCGTATACATAGTCTCTGTGAGTGGCTGTGTTCAGATATCTGGTGCAGTATACACATTCTGTGTGTGGTTGTGTTCAGATTCATGGTGCAGTACACGCAGTCTGTGTTTGTGTTCCGATTCATGCGCAGTATACACAGTCTCTGTGAGTGGTTGCGCTCATATTCCTGGTGCAGTATACGCAGTCTGTGTGTGTGGTTTTGTTCAGGTTCATAGTAAAATATACAAAGTCTGTGTGTGGTTGTGTTCAGATTAATAGTGCAGTATACACAGTCTGTCTCAGTGGTTGTGTTCAGCTTCAAGTTGCAGTATATACAGACTGTGTCTGTGTGTATATTCAGAGTCATGGTGCAGTATACACAATTTGTGTGTGGTTGTGTTCAGAGTAATGGAGCAGTATACACAGTCTGTGTGACTGGTTCTGTTCAGATACCTGGTGCAGTATGCACAGTCTGTATGTGTGTTTGTTCAGATTCATGTGCAGTATGCACAATCTGTGTGTGGTTGTGTTTAGCTTCATGGTGGAGTATACACAGTCTGTGTGTGTGGTTGTGTTCAGATTCATGGTGCAGGATAGTCTGTGTGTGTGGTTATGTTTAGCTTCATGGTGCAGTGTACACAGTCTGTGTGTGATTGAGTTCAGCTACATGGTGCAGTATTCACAATCTGTGTCACTGGTTGTGTTCAGATACCTGGTGCAGTATACACAGTCTGTATGTGCGTGTGTGTTCAGATTCATAGTGCAATATTGTCATGTGAGAGTACCTGTATATGAGAGTACCTTTATGTGAGTGTACCTTTTCTGTGTGAGTGGTTGTGTTCAGATTCATGTGAAGTGTACACAGTCTGTGCATGGTTGTGTTCAGAATCATGGTGCAGTATACACAGTCTGTACCTGTGTGTGTGCATGTGTGTATTCAGATTAAAGGTGCAGTATGCACAGTCAGTGTGTGTGGTTGTGTTCAGATCTATGATGCAGTATACAGTCTGTTTGTGGTTGTGTTCAGCTTCATGGTGCAGTATACACATTTTGTGTGTGTATTCAGATTAATGGTGCAGTATACACAATTTGTGTGTGGTTGTGTTCAGATTAATTTGGCATTTACACAGTCTGTGTGGCTGATTGTATTTAGCTTCATGGTGCAGTATACACAGTCTATGTTACTGGTTGTGTTCAGATACCTGGTGTAGTATACACAGTCTGTCTGTGCGTGTGTGTTCAGATTCATGGTGCAGTATTGTAATGTGAGAGTACCTTTACGAAATGGGTGTTATTTTATCGAATAACTGTAGTAGGTGTACCTTTAAGAAATGGGTGTTTATTACTGCAGTGATGTCAGAAAGTGGGTGGAGCTGGGCTGTCTGGCTCCTTTACTTTCATTTTTGAGCAGGCTGCTACAGAGTGAGATTTTTGTCATGATATGCAGACACACACATAATGATATACAGGCAGGCACAGACAAGCAGCTAAATGGACACAGAGAACAGGACTTGACCAATAAGCAGGCAGGACACTCAGGAGTGGGATCTGACTATAAAAGACACGAGGCACTGACACTCCATCTCTTTCCACTGATGAACATCTAGAGAGTCAGTCAAGGGTATTGTTACAATCTCATACCTCCACCATGTGGCTAAGAGCTAGTCTGGTTCAGTCAGACAGAGAAACCACGCTTAAGTTAGCAGAGAGTCGAACTCACAGAGGACTGTGCTAACTGTGCTATTAGATCAATAAACCTGATTGAACCAACTTCAAGGTCTGGAGTATCTTTCTGATCTAAGCTGCATCCAGTTGCAGCCAGTGTTATACCAGTGTACCTAACAAAGCATGATACCAGGAGACTACTAATTTGAGGTGGCTTACCTCAGTCCGTTCCGTGACAACCAGCAACTGTATCCCGGCACAATGGAGAAGATTCAGGCTCCTCACCAGCTCAGGACCTCCGGCAATCTCAGCGCCAACTGGCGGACATTCAAGCAAAAGTTTCTGCTGTACATCGCAGCCTGAGACCTCGAGGTTGCGTCTGATGCAAGAAAGATCGTGATTCTCCTCTCAACAGCGGGGGATCAAGCCATCGTACTCTTCAACTCGTTTAACTTCACCGAAGGCCAGGACAAGACAAAGTTTCAGACCATCCTGGACAAATTCGATAATCACTGTGAGGTGGACACCAATGAAATCTTCGAGTGCTACGTATACAAACAATTAACCTTTCAATGCCTTCTTACGTAACCTCCGCTTGCTAGCGCTGTCCTGCAACTTTGGTGATATTGCTTACTCCATGATCAGAGACCAAATCATGTTTGGAGTTTACTGAGATCCTCTGAGAGAGCAGCTCTTACAAATCAAGCATGTGACCCTGTCAGTCGCGATTGAAACATGTACAGTGCATGAGCACGCAAAAAAATCGGTATTCCCAATACAAATCGGCTGAAAATGAGAAACTTGCTTCCCATGAGGCAGAGAGTGTGCAGGCCATCTCCCGGATGCAGCGCCTCAGCATTGAAGACAGCGGCCATTTTCCGTGCTTTTCCCAGAGCCCCACGCATGCGCGATGCAAACCGGATAACAAAGCGGCCGACACCCACACTGCGCAGGTGCAGACGTCTGCTGACTGCACTGCGCATGTGCGACAACGTACACCGCGTCACGACGCCGACGTTATGACGTGCCCGAATTGCGGCAACGCCCACTTAAAGGGGAACTGCCCTGCAAGAGACAGGCAATGTTTAAACAGTGGGAAGCCTGGACACTGCAGCCTTAAGCAAGTCTGCACCATCAGTCAGAGGCCAGCGCTCCCAATTCCCAAGACAGCGCGTCCAGAATGTGCAATGACGATTACAGGATTCTGATCCTGGCAGTACAACGGATCCAGAGGATGAGTGCCTGGAGTCCGCCTTTCGAGTGGGCATCATTACCATACGTGAACATGCCACACCTAACTCATCTCGCATTCAGTCCATCCTCGCTGTGGATTCGGAGGACGGGGTGCGGTGATGCAGGTCAACCACTGCTCCATCCAGTTCAAGCTGGACACAGGTGCTTCTGCCAACCTCCTCTCACAGGCAGACTTCATACACATCAAGAAGCCCCCCCCCCCCCCCCCCCCCCTCAAGGTCCTTCCAGCAACCTGCCAGCTCCTGGACTATAACGGTAATGCCATCACGGCACTGGGATCCTGTCATCTACTCGACTCCAACCGGAGTACCCATGCATGGCTAAGGTTTGAAATTGCCAAGCCAGACAGGGCATCCCTACTGGGCACGCATGCCAGCAAAAAGCTAAACCTGGTGCTGCGGGTTTATTCAAAGGCATCCTCCAACGTGGATCTTCAAGCTGACATTGACGACATCCTCGCTCAGTATCCAGATGTGTTTGACGGGTTGGGCACTTTGACATATCGGTACAAGATCCTACTGCAACCTGATGCCAAGCTAGTGGTCCATGCACCATGCCGGGTCCCGGCTCCACTGAAGGAGTGCCTGAGGGAATAGCTCAAGGAGCTGCAGCAGCAGGGGATCATTTCCAGGGTAACTGAACCGACTGACTGGGTCAGCTCGATGGTGTGTGTTAAATAACCGTCTGGAGACCTGCGCATCTGCATTGATTCCAAGGATCTCAACCGGAATATATTGCGGGAACACTACCCCATCCCGAAGCGGGAGGAACTCACCAGTGAGATGGCACATGCAGGGTTTTTCACGAAGTTAGATGCGTCACATGGATTCTGGCAAATCCAGCTGGATGAGTCCAGCAGAAGGCTCTGCACCTTCAACACACTGTTTGGCAGGTACTGCTATAACCGAATGCCGTTTGGCATCGTCTCGGCATCGGAGATATTTCATCGCATCATAGAACAGGTGATAGAGAGCATCGAAGGGGTTCGTGTGTACGTGGACAACGTCATCATATGGTCCACGACCCCTGAGGAGCATGTTTCCCGTCTCCAGCAGGTATTCCACCATGTCCATGCCAATGGCCTGAAGCTGAACAGGGCCAAATATTGCTTTGGCACGTCGACACTTAAGTTCCTAGGATACCAGATCTCTCAGCAGGGCATGTGCCCCGACACAAACAAGGTCAAGGCCATCGCAGCCATGAAGGTCTCGGAAGACAAGAAGGCGATATTGCCCTTCCTGGGCATGGTCGATTTTCTGGCCAAGTTCATCCCAAACATGGCCTCACACACCACAGCCCTACGAAACCTAGTGAAGAAGACCACTGCCTTCGAATGCAGTATACCTGGTGCAGTATACACAGTCTGTGTGTGGGTGGTTGTGGTCAGATTCATGGTGCAGTATAAACAGTCTGTGTGAGTGATTGGGTTCAGCGTCATGGTGCACAGTATACACAGTCTGTGTGTGATTGAGTTCAGCATCATGGTGCACAGTATACACAGTCTGTGTGTGATTGAGTTCAGCATCATGGTGCACAGTATACACAGTCTGTGTGAGTGATTGGGTTCAGCGTCATGGTGCACAGTATACACAGTCTGTGTGTGATTGAGTTCAGCATCATGGTGCACAGTATACACAGTCTGTGTGAGTGATTGGGTTCAGCATCATGGTGCACAGTATACACAGTCTGTGTGTGATTGAGTTCAGCATCATGGTGCACAGTATACACAGTCTGTGTGAGTGATTGGGTTCAGCATCATGGTGCACAGTATACACAGTCTGTGTGAGTGATTGGGTTCAGCATCATGGTGCACAGTATACACAGTCTGTGTGTGATTGAGTTCAGCTTCATGGTGCAGTGTACACATTCTGTGTGAGTGATTGAGTTCAGCATCATGGTGCACAGTATACACAGTCTGTGTGTGATTGAGTTCAGCATCATGGTGCACAGTATACACAGTCTGTGTGAGTGATTGGGTTCAGCATCATGGTGCACAGTATACACAGTCTGTGTGAGTGATTGGGTTCAGCATCATGGTGCACAGTATACACAGTCTGTGTGTGATTGAGTTCAGCTTCATGGTGCAGTGTACACATTCTGTGTGAGTGATTGAGTTCAGCATCATGGTGCACAGTATACACAGTCTGTGTGTGATTGAGTTCAGCATCATGGTGCACAGTATACACAGTCTGTGTGTGATTGAGTTCAGCATCATGGTGCACAGTATACACATTCTGTGTGAGTGATTGAGTTCAGCGTCATGGTGCACAGTATACACAGTCTGTGTGAGTGATTGGGTTCAGCATCATGGTGCACAGTATACACAGTCTGTGTGTGATTGAGTTCAGCATCATGGTGCACAGTATACACAGTCTGTGTGAGTGATTGGGTTCAGCGTCATGGTGCACAGTATACACAGTCTGTGTGTGATTGAGTTCAGCATCATGGTGCACAGTATACACAGTCTGTGTGAGTGATTGGGTTCAGCATCATGGTGCACAGTATACACAGTCTGTGTGTGATTGAGTTCAGCGTCATGGTGCACAGTATACACAGTCTGTGTGTGATTGAGTTCAGCATCATGGTGCACAGTATACACAGTCTGTGTGTGATTGAGTTCAGCTTCATGGTGCACAGTATACACAGTCTGTGTGAGTGATTGGGTTCAGCATCATGGTGCACAGTATACACAGTCTGTGTGTGATTGAGTTCAGCTTCATGGTGCAGTGTACACATTCTGTGTGAGTGATTGGGTTCAGCGTCATGGTGCACAGTATACACAGTCTGTGTGAGTGATTGGGTTCAGCATCATGGTGCACAGTATACACAGTCTGTGTGAGTGATTGGGTTCAGCATCATGGTGCAGTGTACACAGACCGTGTGGAGTGCTTGTGTTGTGATATCTAGTGCAGTATACACAGTTTGTGTGTGTAGTTGTATTCAGATTAATGGTGCAGTATACACAATCTGTGTGAGTGTGTTCAAATGCCTCGTGAAGTCTGCACAGTCTGTGTCTATGTTTGTATTCAGATTCATGGTGCAATATACACAGTCTGTACATGTTTGTGTTCAGCTACATGGTGCAGTAACACAGTCTGTCTGACGGTTGTTTTCAGATCCAAGTGTAGTATACACAGTCTGTCGGTATGGTCGTATTCAGATTCATGGTGCAGTATACACAGACTGTGTGTTTGTAGGTATGTTCAGATAGCTTGTGCAGAGTACAGCTGGTGTGTCTGGTTGTGTGCGGGTTCATGGTGCAGTATACAGTGTGTGTGAGTGTTTATTTTTCGGATTCATGGTGCAGTATACACAGTCTGCCTGTGTGTTTGTGTTCAGCTATATGGTGCAATATACACAGACTGTGTGAGTGGTTGTGTTCAGATTCATGGTGCAGTATACACTGTCTGAGTGTGTGTTCTGATTCATGTGCCGTATACACAGCACAGTCTGTGTGTGGTTATATTCAGATTCATGGTGCAGTATACACAGACTGTGTGAGTGGTTGTGTTCAGAATCATGGTGCAGTATACACAATCTGTGTGTCTATTCAGATCCATGGTGTAGTATGCACAGCAGGTTTGTATGATGGTGTTCAGATTAATAGTGCAGTAAACACAGTCTGTGTGAGTGGTTGTGTTCAGCTTCATGGTGCAGTACACGCAGTGTGTGTGTGAGTGTGTGTGTATGTGTGTGTGCAGATACCCAGTGCAGTGTACACAGGCTGTGTGTGTGATAGTGTTCAGGTTCATGGTGTAGTATACAGACTGTGTGTGTTTTCAGATTAATGGTGAGGTATACACAGTCTGTGTCTGTGTGTGTATTCAGATTCGTGATGCAGTATACACAGTCTGTAACTGTATTTTTTTCAGATTCATGCTGCAGTTTACACAGTTCATCTATCTGGTTGTGTTCAGATTCATGGTGCAGTATAAACAATCTGTACCTGTACCTGCACTTTTTTCAGATTCATGGTGCAGTATACACAGTCTGTGTGTGCGTTTGTGTTCAGATTCATGGTGTAGTATACATCATCTGTGTATGCGTTCCGATTCATGTGCAATACACACAGACAGTGTGTGTGGTTATAATCAGATTCATGGTGCAGGATTCACAGTCTGTGAGTGGTTGCGCTCTGATTCATGGTGCAGTATACACAGTCTGTGTGTGTTTTCAGATTAATGGTGAGACATTGTCTGTGATGTGTGTGTATTCAGATTCAGGGTGCAGTATCTGCAATTTGTGTGTGATTGTGTTCAGATTAATGTGGCAGTATACACAGTCACTGTGAGTGGTTGTGTTCAGATTATTGTGGCAGTATACACAGTCTCTGTGAGTGGTTGTGTTCAGATTAATGTGGCAGCATACACAGTCTCTGTGAGTGGTTGTGTTCAGATTAATATGGCAGTATACACAGTCTCTGTGAGTGGTTGTGTTCAGATTAATGTGGCAGTGTACACAGTCTCTGTGAGTGGTTGTGTTCAGATTCATGGTGCGGTATACAGTCTGTGTGAGTGGTTGTGTTCAGATTCATGTTGCAGTGCACACAGTCTGTGCAAGTGTGTGCTTGTGTGTGTATTCAGATTAATGGTGCAGTATTCGCAGTCAGTGTGTGTGTTTGTGTTCAGATCCATGGTGCAGTATACGCAGTTAGTGTGTGGTTGTGTTCAGATTATTGATGTGGTGTGCACAGTCTGTGTCAGTGGTTGTGTTCAGATCCATGGTGCAGTATACACAATTTGTATGTGTGGTTGTGTTCATAGTATGGTGCAGTATACACAGTCTGTGTGAGTGGATGCATTCTGATTCATGGTGCAGCATACACAGTCTCTGTGAATTGAAATACTCAGATACCTGGTGTAACACACACAGGCTGTCTGTGTGTGGGGGCCTTCAGATAGCTTGTGCAGAGTACACAGTTTGTATTTGGGATTGTGTTCTGATTCATGGTGAAGTATACACAATTTGTAAGTATGGGTTGTGTTCAGATTATGGTGCAGTATACACAGTCTGTGTGAGTGGTTGTATTCCGATTCATGGTGCAGTATACACAATGTGGATGCATTCAGATTCATGGTGCAGCATACACAGTCTCTGTGAGATGATATGTTCAGATACATGGTGTAATATGCACAAGCTCTGTGTGTGGATGTGTCTTCCGATAGTTTGCAGAGTGCACAGTTAGTGTTTGGTGTTTTATTCTGATTCATGGTGCAGTATACACAACCTGTATGTGTGGTTGTGTTCAGATTCATGGTGCAGTATACACAGCCTGTGTGAGTTGTTGTGTTCAGATTCATGTTGCAGTGCACAAAGTCTGTGCAAGTGTGTGCTTGTGTGTGTATTCAGATTCTTGTTGCAGTACACAGTCGGTGTGTGTGTTTGTGTTCAGATACCTAGTGTAACATACACACGCTGTCTGTGTGTGGGGTCCTTCAGATAGCTTGTGCAGAGTACACAGTTTGTATTTGGGGCTGTGTTCTGATTCATGGTGCAGTATACACAATTTGTAAGTGTGGTTGTGTTCAGATTATTGTGTAGTATACACAGTCTCTCTGTGTGGTGCTGTTCAGTGATGTGTGGTTGAGTTCAGATTCATGATGCAGTGTACACTGTTGGTGTGAGTATACACAGTCTGTCTGTGTAGTCATGTTCAGCTACCTGGTGCAGTATACACAGTGTGTGGATGCATTCAGATTCATGGTGCAGCATACACAGTCTCTGTGAGATGATATGTTCAGATACCTGGTGTAATATGCACAGGCTGTGTGTGGATGGGTCTTCCGATAGTTTGCAGAGTACACAGTTTGTGTTTGTTGTTTTATTCAGATTTATTGTGCAGTATAGGGGGCAGCACGGTAGCATGGTGGTTAGCATAAATGCTTCACAGCTCCAGGGTCCCAGGTTCGATTCCCAGCTGGGTCACTGTCTGTGTGGAGTCTGCACGTCCTCCCCGTGTGTGCGTGGGTTTCCTCCGGGTGCTCCGGTTTCCTCCCACAGTCCAAAGATGTGCGGGTTAGGTGGATTGGCCATGATAAATTGCCCGTAGTGTCCTAAAAAGTAAGGTTAAGGGGAGGGGGGGGGTTGTTGGGTTCCAGGTATAGGGTGGATACGTGGGTTCGAGTAGGGTGATCATTGCTCGGCACAACATCGAGGGCCGAAGGCCCTGTTCTGTGCTGCACTGTTCTATGTGTATACACAACCTGTATTTGTGGTTGTGTTCAGATTCATGGCGCAGTTTACACAGTCTCTGTGAGTTGTTGTATTCAGATTCATGGTGCAGGATACAGTGTGTGTGAGTCATTCTGTTCTGATTCATGGTGCAGTACACACAGTTTGTGTTTGTGGTTTTCTTCAGATTCATGGTGCAGTATACACAGTCTATGTGCATGGCACTGTTCAGATTCATGGTGCAGTATACACGGGCTGTGTGTGTTGTTGTGTACAGAGTCACGGTGCAGTATACACAATCTATGTATGTGGTTGTGTTCAAATTCATGGTCCAGTCTACACAGTCTGTGTGAGTGGTTGTGTTCAGATTCCTGGTGCAGTATACACAGTCTCTATGTGTAGTTGTGTTCAGATTCATGGTGCTGTGTACACTGTCGGTGTGTGTGGTTGTTTTCAGATTCATGTGAAGTATACAAAGTCTGCGTGTGGTTGTGTTCCATTGCCTAGTGTGGTGTACACAGTCTCTGTGTGTGGTTGCATTCAGATTTGTGGTGCAGTATGTACAGTCTCTGTGAGTCATTGAGTTCATATTCATGGTGCAGTATACAGTCTGTGTGAGTGGTTGTGTTCAGCTTCGTGGTTCAATGCACACAGTCTGTGTGAGTGGTTGTGTACAGATTCATGGTGTAGTATACACATTATGTGCATTTTTGTGCATGTGTGTGCATTCAGATTAATAGTGCAATATGCACAGTCGTTGTGCGTGGTTGTGTTCAGATCGATGGTGCAATATACACAGTAAGAAGTCTTACAACACCAGGTTAAAGTCCAACAGGTTTGTTTCAAACACGAGCTTTCGGAGCACGGCTCCTTCTTCAGGTGAATGGAAAGGCTTGTTCCAGAAATGTTTATATAGACACAGTCAGAGATGCCCCGGAATGTGAGCACCTGCAGGCAATCAAATCATCAAAGATGCAGAGAGAGAGGTAACTCCAGGTTAAAGAGGTGTGAATTGTCCCAAGCCAGTTCAGTCGGTAGGCCTCTGCAAGTCCAGGCTTGTTGGTGGGGGCCGAATGTAATGCGACATGAATCCCAGATCCCGGTTGAGTCCGCATTCATGCGTGCGGAACTTAGCTATAAGTTTTTGCTCAGCAATTTTGCGTTGTCGCGTCTCCTGAAGGCCTCCTTGTAGAATGCTGACCCGGAGATCAGAGGCTGAATGTCCTTGACTGCTGAAGTGTTCCCCAACTGGAAGGGAACAGTCCTGCCTGTTGATAGTCGCACGATGCCCGTTTATTCGTTGTCGCAGTGTCTGCATGGTCTCGCCAATGTACCACGCTTCGGGACATCCTTTCCTGCAGCGTATGAGGTAGACTACATTGGTCGAGTCGCACGAGTATGCGTCGCGTACCTGGTGGGTGGTGTTTCCACGTGTAATGGTGGTGTCCATGTCGATGATCTGGCATGTCTTGCAGAGATTACCCTGGCAGGGTTTTGTGGTGTTGTGGTTGCTGTTCTGAAGGCTGGGTAATTTGCTGCAAACAATGGTTTGTTTGAGGTTGCGCGGTTGTTTGAAGGCCAGTAGTGGGGGTGTGGGGATGACCTTGGCAAGATGTCCATCCTCGCTGATGATGTGTTGGAGGCTGCGAAGAAGATGTCGTAGTTTCTCCGCCCCAGGAAAGTACTGGACGACGAAGGGTACTCTGTCAGTGGTGTCCCGTGTTTGTCTTCTGAGGAGGTCGGTGCGGTTTTTTGCTGTGGCGCGGTGGAACTGTCGATCAATGAGTCGAGCGCCATATCCCGTTCGTACGAGGGCATCTTTCAGCATCTGTAGGTGTCTGTTGCGCTCCTCCTTGTCTGAGCAGATCCTGTGTATACGGAGGGCTTGTCCATAGGGGATGGCTTCTTTAATGTTTCGGGTGAAAGCTGGAGAAGTGGAGCATCGTGAGATTATCTGTGCAATATACACAGACTGTGTTGTGTTCAGATTGATTATGCAGTATATACAGTCTGGATGAGTGGTTGTGTTCAGCTTCATGGTGCAGTATACAGAGACTGTGTGTGGGTTCAGATATCTGGTGAAGTCTACACAGTCTGTGTTTGTGTGTGTATTCATATTCATGGTGCAGTATACACAGTCTGTGTGTGTTTGTGTTCATATACATAGTGCAGTATACACAGTCTGTGTGAGTGGTTGTTTTCAGATTAATGTGAAGTATACACAGTCTCTGTGTGGTTGTGTTTGGATTTATGGTGCAGTACGATAGTACAAGTGGATAGGACTGTGGCCTCACAATGCCAGGGTCCCCGGTTCGATTCCCCGCTGGGTCACTGTCTGTGCGGAGCCTACACGTTCTCCCCGTGTGTGCATGGGTTTCCTCCAGATGCTCCAGTTTCCTCCCACAGTCCAAAGATGTGCGGGTTAGGGGGATTGGCCGTGATAAATTACCCTTAGTGACAAAAAAGGTAAGGAGGGGTTATTGGATGATGGGGTGGAAGTGAGGGCTTAAGTGGGTTGGTGCAGACTCGATGGGCCAAATGGCCTCCTTCTGCACTGTATATTCCATGTTCTGTGTTCAATGTTGTACACACAGCTTGTGCAGACTACAGTCTGTGGTTCTGGTTGTGTGCAGATTCATGTGCAGTATACACAGTCTGTGTGAGTGGTTGTTTTCAGATTCATGAGAAGCGTACACAGTCTGTGTGTGTGCTGGTGTTCAGATTCATGGTGCAGTATAAACAGACTGTGTGAGCAGTTGTGTTAAGAATTACGATGCAGTATACACAGTCTGTGTGCGTGTGGTTGTGTTCAGCTTCATGGTGCAGTATACACAGTCTGTGTGTGTGTAGTTGTGTTAAGTTTTATGGTGCCATATACACAGTCTGTGTGTGTGCTGCTGTTCAGGTACATGGTGCAGTATAAACTATCTGTGTGAGTGGTTGTGCTCAGAATCACGATGCAGTATACACATTATGTGTGTATGGTTGTGTTCGGATTCATGGTGCAGTATACACAGTCTCCGTGAGTCGTTATCTGCAGATTTATGCTGCAGTATACACAGTCTGCATGCGTGTGTGTGTGTGTTGTGTTCATATTCATGGTGCTTTGTACACAGTCTCTGTGACTGGTTGTGTTCTGATTCCTAGTGCAGTATACAATTTAGGAGGAACTTCTTCACCCAAAGGGTTGTGAATCTATGGAATTCCTTGCCCAGTGAAGCAGTTGAGGTTCCTTCATTAAATGTTTTTAAGGTAAAGATAGATAGTTTTTGAAGAATAAAGGGATTAAGGGTTATGGTGTTCAGGCCGGAAAGTGGAGTTGAGTCCACAAAAGATCAGCCATGATCTCATTGAATGGCGGAGCAGGCTCGAAGGGCCATATGGCCTACTCCTGCTCCTAGTTCTTATGTTCTTATGTTTTTACACAGTCTCTGTGTGAGGATTTGTTCAGATTCATGGTGCAGTATACATAGTCTGTCTGTGTGGCTGAGTTCAGATTCATGGTGCAGTACACACAGTCTGTGTGAGTCGTTGTGTTCAGATTCATGGTGCAGTGTACACAGTCTGTTTGTGGTTTTGTTCAGATTTATGGTGCAGTACACACAATCTGTGTTTAGGTACCTGGTGTAACATGCGCAGGCTGTGTGTGTGTTGGTGTGTTTGGATAGCTTGTGCAGAGTACACAGTTTGTGTTTGTGGTTGTGTTCATATTCTTGGTGCAGTATGCACAGTCTGTGTGTGTGGTTGTGTTCAGCTACCTAGTGTTGTGTACACATTCTGTGTGAGTGGTTGTGTTCAGATTCAAGTTGCAGTATACACAGTCTGTGTTTAGGTACCTGGTGTAACATGCACAGGCTGTGTGTGTAGGTGTGTTTGTTTGTGGTTGTGTTTAGATTCATGGTGCAGTATACAAAGTCTCTGTGTGTTGTGTTCAGAGTCACGGTGCGGTATGCACAGTCTGTGTGTTTGTCTGTATGTCTGTTTTCATATTCATGGAGCAGTGTACACAGTCTGTGTGAGTGGTTGTGTTTTGATACCTCGTGCATTATACACAGTGTCTGTGTGTGGTTGTGTTCAGATTCATGGTGCAGTTTCCACAGTCTGTCTGAATCGTTGTGTTCAGGTTCATGGTGCAGTATACACAGTCTGTGTGAGTGGTTGTGTTCAGATACCAGGTGCAGTGTACACAGTCTGTATGTGTGTGTGTTTAGATGCCTGGTGCAGTATACCTAATCTGTGTGAGTGGTTGTGTTTAGATTCATGGTGCAGTATACACAGTCTGTGTGTGTGGTCCTGTGTTCAGATTCATGATGCATAGGACACCGTTTGTGTGTGTATGTGTGTGTTCAGATTCGTGGTGTAGTAAACGCAATTTGTATGTTAGTTTTGTTCAGATTCATGTTGCAATAAACACAGTCTGTGTGTGTGTGTGAGTGCTTGTGTGTGTGTTCAGATGCGTGATGCAGTGTACACAGTCTATGTCTGTGTGACTGTGTACCGATACTTGGTGCAATATACCCAGTTCTATGTCTATGTGTGTACTGATACCTGGTTCAGCCCTTGTCTGTGTGCAGACACCTGGTACAGTATACACTGCATGTGCATGTTGTTGTATGAGTTTCCCTTGAAGAAAGGTTTTTATGTTATCACATGGCATTAGTGTTGTCATTTTGTGGGTGGAGCTGGGTTGTGGCTGTGAGGTGTTTTGGTTTCAGTTTGAGTTTGGACTCAGAAAGAAAAAAATGTGTTTTGCCTGTTTCTCTCTATTTTCATTTTAAATATCTGTTCCAGTAAAAAGTCCATTGGTTGTGGATACCTGCCTTGGTAACTTAAAATATATAGTTTGCTGCAATAAGTCCACAGACGCAAAAGTCCCTCCACCAAAATTCCTTTTATTTACAAAACCAACAGCTGGACAACCAGGTGCATTCAGCTCACTGTCTATACTGGGAGTGTAGAGGATCTGACCGTCCCTGTTATATACACAGAAAGGGGTTCCCTGATTGGGCCACGAATCAGGGAGCTTCTATTCTAATTGGCCACTCTCAAAGGACTGGCCTATGTCATTACATTTGTTTTCTGGGAAAGTGTTTGAATCTGCTGGTTGAGACTGGTTCAGAATCTTAGAGAAAGGACCAATTTCATTCAAGTGAGAACACAGTGTGCTGGGCCATGCACTTGAAAAGGGTGTTTGTGGTTTATTGGATTTTGTTATCGAATTGGATCAGTTAAAAGGGGAATTCATTAAGTGTTATACATAGATTACTGTAGCTGTGTGGTGACTTTATGTTTGTAATTGATAGAAAATCTTGCTTATGTTTTCATATCGATATATGTTAACTATATTCTTAGAATAAACCTTGTTTTGATAAGGCCAGATAGGATGCTTTCTATGGTGCATCTGTAAAAGTTGGTAAGAGTCAGTGTGGACATGCCGAATTTCCTTAGTTTCCTGAGGAAGTATAGGCGTTGTTATGCTTTCTTGGTGGTAGCGTCGACGTGGGTGGACCAGGACAGATTTTTGGAGATGCGTACCCCTAGGAATTTGAAACAGCTGACCATCTCCTCCACCCCTTTGATGCTGACAGGGGTGTGTACAGTACTTTGCTTCCTGAAATCAATGACCAGCTCTTTAGTGTTACTGGCATTGTGGGATAGATTGTTGTCACTGCACCACTCTACTAGGTTCTCTATCTCCCTCCTATAATATGACTCATCGTTATTCGAGATCCGGCCCACTATGGTCGTATCGTCAGCGAACGTGTAAATGGAGTTGGAAACAATTTTTGCCACACAGTCGTGTGTGTACAGGGAGTAGAGTAGGCGGCTAAGTGCACAGCCTTGCAGGACCCCGGTATTGAGGACTATTGTGGAGGAGGTGTTGTTGTTTATTCTTACTGATTGTGGTCTGTGGGTCAGAAAGTCAAGGATCCAGTTGCAGAGTGGAGAGCCAAGTCCTAGGTTTTGGAGCTTTGATATGAGCTTGGCTGGGATTATGGTGTTGAAGGTGGAGCTGAAGTCAATAAATAGGAGTCTGATGTAGGAGTCCTTGTTGTTGAGATGCTCTAGGGATGAGTGTGGGGCCAGGGAGATGGTGTCTACTGTGGACCAGTTGCGGCGGTATGCGAATTGCAGTGGATCAAATAATTCTGGAAGTATGGAGGTAATGTGCTTCATGACCAACCACTTGAAGCACTTCATTATGACTGAAGTCAGGGCCACCGAACGGTAGTCATTGAGGCACATTGCCTGGTTCTTCTTTGGCACCGGTATGATGGTGGTCTCCTTGAAGCAGGTGGGGACCTCAGAGCGGAGTAGGGACAGGTTAAGATGTCCGCAACCACATCTGCCAGCTGGTCCTCGCAGGCTCTGAGTGCGCTGCTGTTGGAGATACTGCTTGGCTTCACTTTGGAGCCTGTTATGTTGTTTAGGCCTTGCCACAACCACCGAGAGTCTGTCACGCTAGTCTGTGACTCTAGCTTGGTCTGATATTCCCTATTGGCATCTCGGATGGCTTTGCGCAAGTCGTACCTGGATTTCTTGTATCGGGCATGGTCGCCTGTATTGAACATCTCAGACCTGTCACAATCTCGCAATTGAGCCATGGTTTCTGGTTGGGGAATGTACTTTGGCACGCAGTCGTCCACACATTTGCTGATGACGTCTGTGACGGTGGTGGCATGCTCATTTAAGTTGGTCACTGAGTTCTTAAAAATTGACCAGTCCACTGTCTCTAAGCAGGAGCTCTTCTGTTTCCTCGGACCAGCACTGCACAACCTTCTTAGCTGGATTCTCCCGCTTAAGTTTCTTCTGTATGCTGGGAGAAGGAGCACAGTCTTATGGTCAGATTTTCCAAAGTGCGGTCGGGGGATGGAACAGTAAGCGCCCTTGATTTTTGAGTAGCAGCGGTCAAGAGTGTTGTCACCCCTGGTGAGACAGGAGATGTGCTGGTGGAATATTAGCAGTACACTCTTGAGTATATGTTATGGATGTTATGGATAGCTGCGGAGTAAAACAATTAAAATCAACTGCGTACTATCCAGAATCGCAGGGAGCGTTAGAAAGATGGCATCAGACATTAAAGACAATGTTGAGGGCTTATTGTCAAGATTATCCAGAAGATTGGGATAAAGGAATTCCACTCGTACTGTTTGCAAATAGGGATGCACCTGATGAGTCAACAAAATTTAGTCCTTTTGAACTAATTTTTGGTCATGAGATAATAGGACCACTTAAATTGATGAAGGAGAAATTGGTGGGTGGCAGTCTGCGACTACATGATTGGATTAAGTGTCAAATTTTAGGGAACAGTTAAATAGAGCTGGGGAATTGGCTAGACAACATTTAAAAGTTGGACAGTATGTGATGAAAGAGGTAGCGGACAAGAAATCCAAAGTTCGTAGTTTTGCCAGTGGAGATAAAGTTTTAGTGTTGTTACCAGTGGTAGGTAAACCTTTAAAAGCTAGGTTTTGTGGACCTTATCAGATTGAAAGGAAATTAAGTGAGGTGAATTATGTGGTAAGAATGCCAGATAGAAGGAAAACTCACCGAGTGTGTCATGTGAATATGCTTAAAAGATACTTTAAAAGGGAAGGAGAGAAAAAGGAGGAAGTTTTAGTGATTTTAACTCAAAATGAAGGACCGAATTCAGACGACTCTGAATTTGACATTCCTCAAATTAAATTGGATAATTATTGAGTTGACTTGCAGAAGAAAAACGAACTGACCTGCAAGTTATTAATATCACAGGGGCAAGTTTGTGGAAATACATTGGGAAGTATTAAAATGGTTATGCACGATGTAGATTTGGGAAATACTGTTCCAATTAAACAACTTAACCCAGACTTAACCCTCTAAAATTGGCACAGGTTCAAAAATAAATTGAAAGTATGCTTTAAAATGGCATAATTGAAGTGGGTTACAGCGCATGGAGCTCGCCCATAGTGATGGTACCAAAACCAGACATAACCCAACGATTGTATGTGGATTATAGACAGGTTAATGCAGCTACAAGAACAGACAATTTAGCATGAAAAACGCCCCAGCCACATTTCAATGGTTAACTAACAAAGTGAAGGGCAGCATGGTGGCGCAGTGGTTAGCCCTGCTGCCTCATGGCGCCGAGGTCTCAGGTTCAATCCTGGCTCTGAGTCACTGTCCATGTGGAGTTAGCACATTCTCCCAGTGTTTGCGTGGGTTTTGCCCCCGCAACCCAAAGATGTGCAGGGTAGGTGGATTGGCCACACTTAATTTCCCCTTAATTGGAAAAAATGAATTGGGTACACTAAATTTAAAAAGAAAACTAACAAAGCCATTTCAGGATTACCCAATTGTGCGGTGTACATAAGATTATCTGGTGAATTTTAGTCCGACATGGAAAGAACATTCAAAGCATCTGATGGAGTTATTCGATCAACTTCAGGAGGCGGGTTTGGTGATAAACCTAGCTAAAAGAAAGTTTGGAAAAGCCCAAGTCACTTTCCTTGGCCATACAGCTGGATATGGACAAATGGTCCCACGGGATGTGAAAATTAAAGTTATTGGTGAGTTTCCAATACCCTCCACACGAAAGGAAATAATGAGATTTCTTGGCATGAGTGGGTTTTACAGTAAATTTGTGCTGAATCTTAGCAGCGTGGTTGCTCCACTGACGGCTTGCTGAACAAATGTACCAAATTTCAATGGACAGCAGAGTGTCAACAGGCATTTGGTGGCCTGAAGGCTGTGTTAACCACTGGTCCTGTGTTGGTCACCCCAAATTACATGAAACTATTCAAGGTGGCTATCGATGCGAGTGATCTGGGCGTAGGTGCTGCGCTCTTGCAAGAAGATCACGAAGGAATAGAGCGGCCTATTGGGTATTTTTCCAAGAAACTGAATGATCACCAGAGGAAGTATTCATCAATTGAAAAGGAGACTTTGAGCTTGGTGCTGGCTTTGCAACATTTTCACATTTATGTTACCAGCAATTTGTCTGAAAGTATCATATATACTGATCAAAATCCATTGACGTTTTTGGAGAAATTTAAAGATAAAAATGCCAAACTGTTTCGATGGAATTTATTATTACAGCCATTAAATTTAAAACTTATACATTTTGTAGGACGAGAAAACGTCATAACCGATGCTCTGTCATGAATGTGATGAAGAGAAGCAGGTTCAATGGTGGAAGACAAAGAACTAAAATCAACTGTAAATGGTTGCCTGTTTTGATGTTTTAAAATGTATGTATGTTTATGATCAAGTGTTAGGAATGGGCAAATGAAAAGGTAAAAATTGAAAACATCTTTGCAGTTGATGGTTTATTTTTTTATTGGGGGGAGGTGTCATGTGAGTGTTGCTTTAAGAAAGGTTTTTGTTTTATCACAGGACTTCAGTGATTTCATTGTGTGGGTGGAGCTGGACTGTGGCTGTGAGGTCTTTGGTTTCAGTTGCAGTTTGTACTCAGAAAGAGAAAAGAAGTGTTTTGCCTGTTTCTCTCTATTTCCATTTTAAATATCTGTTCCAGTAAAAAGCCCATTCATTGTGGATACCTGCCTTGGTAATTTAAAAATATTGTTTGCTTTCCGGAAAGAGTTTGAATTTGCTAGTTGAATCTGGTTCAGAATCTTAGGGGAAGCACCAGTCCCATTCAAGGGGTTTGTGGTTTATTGGATTTTGTTATTGAATTAGAACAGTTCAAGGGGGAATTCATTAAGTAATATACACAGATTACTGTAACTGAGTGGTGTCGTTATGTTTGTAATCCCATAACAGCCTTCCCGAACAGGCGCCGGTATGTGGCGACTAGGGGCTTTTCACAGTAACTTCATTTGAAGCCTACTCGTGACAATAAGCGATTTTCATTTCATTTTCAATTGATATAAATTCTTGCTTGTGTGTATATATATATATATATATGTGTGTGTGTTAACTATATTCTTAGAATTAACCTTGAAGTGTCTCGGGACTCTGATGAATCATACCTGAGCAAAGGCTTTTGTGCTCACCCTAGCCAAAGTCAACATAAAGGTTGTAGGTCAGGTGAACTCCATAATACATCTTGGAGTTTCTAAGCCCTGGCCCTTAACAATGTATGTGTTCAGATACCTAGTTCAGCATACACAACCGTTATGTGTGTCTCCAATGGTGGGTGAGTATACCCAATGTCTATGTATATTCAGATACCTGGTGCAGTATATACAGTATTTGTGTTTGCCTTCAGACACCTGGTGCAATATATACAGTCTGCATGTGTGTTCAGAATCCTGGTGCCATATACACAGTCTGTGTTTATGTTCAGAAACCTGGCACAATAAACATAGTTTGTTTCTGTGTATTCAAGTACCTGGTGCAGTATACACAGTCTGTGTGTGGCTGTGTTCAGACACCTGGTGCAGTATACACAGGCTGTGTGTGGCTGTGTTCAGACACTTTGTGCAGGATACATAGTCTGTGTGTGGGTGGGTGTTCAGATACCAAGTGCAATGTACACAGTCTGTGTGGTTGTGTTCAGGTTACTGGTGCAGTATACACAGTCTGTGTGTGTGGATGTGTCCAGATACCTGAGGTAAGATAAACAGTCTGTGTGTGTGTATTTCTGTTCGGATACCTGGTGCAGTATACACATCTGCATGTGTGTGTAGATACCTGGTGCAATATACACAATCTGTTTGTGTGAGTGTGCTCAGTTGTCTGGTGCAGTATACACAGTGTGTGTGTGGGTGTGTACAGTGTCATATACACATTCTGTGTCTATGTGCATTCAGATTCCTCGTGCAGTATACATAGTTTGTGTGTGGGTATGCACAGATACCTGGTGCACTATACGCAGTCTGTATGTATGGATGTGTTGAGATAGCTGATGCAGTATATACAGTCTGTGTGTGTTCAAATACCTGGTGCAGTACACAGTCTGTGTGTGTGTGAGTATATACAGTTACCAGGTGCAGTATCCACAGTCTCTGTGTGTGTTCGGATACCTGGTGCAGTATACACAGCCTGTGTGTTGAGAAACTTGATGCAGTACAAACAGTCTGTGTGGGTGGGTATGTTCAGATACCTAGTGCATGGGCGGCATGGTAGCACAGTGGTTAGCACTGTTGCTTCACAGCTCCAGGGTCCCAGGTTCAATTTCCAGCTTGGGTCACTATCTATGCGGAGTCTGCACGTTTTCCATGTGTCTGTACGGGTTTCGTCCCGGTGCTCCGGTTTCCTTACACAAGTCCCGAAAGACGTGCTTGTTAGGTGAATTGGCCATTCTGAATTCTCCCTTGGTGTTCCTGAACAGGCATCGGAATGTGGCGACGAGGAGATTTTCGCTGTAACTTCATTGTAGTGTTAATGTAAGCCTACTTGTGACAATAACGATTATTATTATGTATACACCATTTGTGTGTGTGTGTATGGCCAGAGATCTGGTGTGGTATACACAGTCTGTGTATTCGGATACCTGGTGCAATATATATATAGTCTGTGTGCAGGTGTGTGCATTCAGATACACGGTGCATTATACACATTCTGTATATGTGTGTGTACAGATATCTAGTGCAGTATATAGTCTGTGTGCAGGTGTGTGCATTCAGATGCACTGTGCATTATACACATTCTGTGTATGTGTGTGTACAGATATCTAGTGCAGTATATAGTCTGTGGGTGTGTACACATATCTGGTTGCAGTACATGTTGTGTTACAAGTAGTCGTTTAATTGTGATCAGTTGCATTATTTGACTGGACTCCATTCTTGGTATCATTGCATGTCGCCCGCCTTTATTTATATTAGTTTAATTCCCTTTATTCTGTGTGCCTGATGTTGAGAATTCATGTTTGAGTTGAAACAATTTGTACCTTCCAGAGGTTTTGACTTTGGAAACAAAAACAAGTGGTTTGAATGGGCTGGATTGTGTGTGTGTGTTTGGGGGGGGGGGGGGGGCGGGTTGAGGGTGTGGGGCCCGAGTTGTTGAAACGATTCTGGAAGGTAACTAAATAAATGATGATAGATGGCACTGCCTGTCACACGGGCGCAATGGCCTTGGGCTTAAATCTTGCAGTTTAACTTGCTCGCCGGCCCAGACTGCTGATACCGGGCTGGCTGCCTGCACTTGACGCTTGCTGGGGCGGCTGCAGCAGGCGGGGGGGAGAGAACGCTGACCCTCGGTTGGCAGTCCAGGGACGGGTCGCTGTTCCCCGCACGCCAGAGACAGGAGCGGGGAGCAAAGAAGGCGACGTTTCATCGCCAAGCTCTATTTGTGTTTGTGCGAGGACAGCTTAAAGCTTCAACTCCCCCGCCACCCCCAACCTCCTGAACACAGGGGGGCGGGGGAACAAGATAGATGAATTGAGTTAGAAAATTATCAAACGTGACACTGACTGCAGTTTTTGGAGGATTTGAGGGGGAATAGGTGAGGAGAGAGAGACACACACACAAGCAGAGAAGCTTGCTGCTGACTGGCATCTGCGGTGTAACAGGATTCAGCCGGGTGGATGAAATTTAGGCATTTCATCGGCAAGATAACTTCGGGGATGATTGAAATGCCGGCTCCTCCAACACCATTCATACTGAAACATTTCATTCCGTTTCGTTGTTTTTAAATATGCCTACATGCAACATTTTGAAATTTCTAACATCTTGAGTGGTACCAATTAAAAAAAACTTCATACAAAACAATTTATTCAGACAGGACGTTTAGATGTTAATGGAGATATATTTCAATGTTTTGGCTTTAGATATATATCAGCTTTAAAGATGACTTTCATTCTATTGATTATTTTAATACCACACTTTCAATGTAGCGTAAACATTTTCAAACACTTCTTGCCCGCAAATAATGGGTTTGCTGTAAATAGCTACACTCTTATGTCACACATTGGGTAGTATTTTTTTTTACTGTTTTTTTTTTTTGCAACTCGCATTTTGGGTTGAAACGTGATGGTTTAATGATCCCCAGATGGAACATTTGAACTCGTCTGGAACCGTTATATTTTTGTGCAACATCGGTAATATTTATAGATCTGTTCCGTTCATAACAAAAATATCCACGATGTGTTAACTTTTGTCTGTGTTTGTTTTTAATGTTATATAGACTTTGTTTGGGGCTTCACACCTGCGGACGTTTTAATACCCCGGAGAAGCAACGTGCAATTTTAAATGCATACTTTTTCAAAAATGTATTTGGAAACCTGGAACGAATGTTTTAAAAATCGATAGATTTGCTTTTATATGTGTTTAAACTTCATACGGGTTTGTTTAAACCGCGTTAACTCGATCTTATTTTTAAAGAATAATTCCTCGTGAATGATTGGCTCCAGATTGTTTAATTTCTAAATGATATTGATTTAACTCCTTTTCTTTCAGATCTGTTGCCAGTTTATCAGCCATGGACTGTAACTGTGTTTCTGATTTGCTGCTGACTCCACCTCTGCCCACTCTATGGACTCCAGGTATATTTTTATAAAGTGTCCTATTCGGCGAAGGAAAACTCCACTAAGGAACAAACATGTATATTGAATTTGAAGGTGAAATGGAGTTGCGCCAGACACTGGTGGGCAGGTTAGAGCCGGTTTCGTCAGGGTCCAGGGTGAACCCAGTGGCTTTCAGCTATCCACCCGGGGCTTAGGCGAATGTCCCTCTGCCTTTCCGAGGAGGTCAGGACTGGAGGGAGAGGGGGGGGGGGGGGGGAAGGGCAGAAAGAAAATGGATATAAAGGGATGGATGTGGGGGTTGAGAGAGGATGAGGGAGGCAGAGGAAGTGTGATGGAGAAATAGAATGAGGGAGACAGTTTGTGTGTGAGGGGGGGAGAGAGAGGAAAAAAGTGAACGATGAGGGGGAATAAAAAGAGAAAGTGTGAGGGAGAAATTGAAGGACAAAAAGGGAGTGAGAAAGAGGAATATATAGAGAGAGAGAACGTGTGAGGGAAAGTTGAAGACAAAAAGAATCAGAAAGATAACGTGTGAGGGAGAAATAGTGAGAGAGAAAAGGGGAAGTATGAGAGAGCGAGGGTCATAATGAAAATGACGAGAAGGAGGGAGGGGGAGAGATAAAAAAATAGAAACGTGAAGGAGGAAAAATAGAGTGAGGGAGAAATTGAAGGGGAAGAGAAATAGAGAGGAACAGAAAGTGTGAGGGGGAGATAGTAACGGAGAAAGACAAGAGAGAGAGAAGGAGAAAAAGCAAGCCAGGGAGAGAGGGAAGAACAGAAAGAGGATAAGTGAGAAAGAGAAGGACGGATGAGGGAGGAGAGAGGCAGCAAAGGAGAGGAGAGAGAGAGAGGGGGGGGGGGTAAGACAGAAAACGGGAAGAGGAAGAGTGAGAAAGGTGAGGCGGAAAGAGAGAACGAGGGAGAGAGAAAGCGAGAGGTGGTGGGAGAATAAAGATTTGGGAATAGAGAGGGAATAGAAATAGAGCGGGAGGGAGACAGAGAGATGGAGAGTAAAGGATAGAGAAAAAGGGAGGGAGAGGGATGGATTAAGAAAGGGATAAAACGGAGAAAGAGGGAGGGAGAGAAAGAGGAACAAGATACTTTGAGGGGATGTAAGAAGGAAAGAGATAGCGAAGGGAAGTATATATTGAAGGAAGGGGATACTTGCATTGGAAGCGAGGCTGCAAGGGTTCGCGTAGGCAGGTGGCTGGGTAGCCTTTAATGAAAGGCTAAGTAAATTGGGTTTATATACTTTGGAGTTTAGGGAATGAGACATGATCTCGTCGGAACATTGATGTTTCTGAAGAGGGTTGTGACCGGGCACACACTGAAAGCTAGTGTTCCCCCCTGCCTGGTGCTGGCACAGGGGGAACAATCATTTCGCACTGAGCTGCACGAAATTCCTTCCCTCAAACAGAGGTGAAACGTTGGAATGATTTACACCAGAGGGTTCTGCATGATCCTTCAGCGAACACACACACTCACGGCTGGGACAGGCTGAGCTATGGACTCGGAGGGAATCAAGGGCGAGGAGAGCCGGCGAGAATGGAATCTGCGGCCAATTATAAGGCATGGTGGTCTTTCATGGCAATGCAGAGGGTCAACACATGCTCCTGTGTGCTTATCTTCAAATCGGCGGCTAAATTTGTCTCTAAAACAGTCGATAATACCGTCACTACATTTGTCTATGTCAATAACGCTAACAGTGTCTAACGATAATAATGGAATTTCAAACATTTATGACAATTCTGGTGCTAACATTGTCTACTAAAGTAAGCAAATGGTTGACATAAAAAGTATTTATGCCAGAATGACCAAGGCAATCAGTGAGCTGTATCAATGAATGCAAAGATGTCTAAAGCAGTGACCATGTAAAAACCTGAAAAACAATCTCAGAAATAGGTTTAAATCAGTGATTATAATACTGTCTCCAACAGTGACGATAACAGTGACTATAACAGTGCATATAACAAACAGTGCCTAAATATAAAGTGAATAAAACAATGTCAATAACAGTGTTTATAAATGTGACTATAGCAGTGACTATATCAGTGTCAGTAACAGCGTCTATAATATTGACTAGAACAGTGACTCGAACAATGACGAGAACAGTTTCTATAACAATGTATACAACAATGTATACAACAATGACTATAACAGTGACTATAACAGTGTCTATAACAGTGTCTATAACAGTGACTATAACAGTGTCTACAACAGTGACTATAACAGTGACTACAACAATGACTATAACAGTGACTATAACAGTGTCTACAACAGTGACTATAACAGTGACTATAACAGTGACTATAACAGTGTCTATAACAGTGTCTATAACAGTGACTATAACAGTGTCTATAACAGTGTCTACAACAGTGACTATGACAGTGACTATAACAGTGTCTACAACAGTGACTATAACAGTGACTATAACAGTGACTATAACAGTGTCTATAACAGTGTCTATAACAGTGACTATAACAGTGTCTATAACAGTGTCTATAACAGTGTCTATAACAGTGACTATAACAGTGACTATAACAGTGTCTATAAAAGTGACTATAACAGTGTCTATAACAGTGTCTATAACAGTGACTATAACAGTGTCTATAACAGTGACTATAACAGTGTTTATAACATTGACTATAACAGTGTATATAACAGTGACTATAACAGTGACTATAACAGTGTTTATAACATTGACTATAACAGTGTCTATAACAGTGACTATAACAGTGACTATAACAGTGTTTATAACATTGACTATAACAGTGACTATAACAGTGACTATAACAGTGTCTATAACAGTGACTATAACAGTGTCTAGACAGTGTCTATAACAGTGACTATAACAGTGTCTACAACAGTGACTATAACAGTGACTATAACAGTGACTATAACAGTGTCTATAACAGTGTCTATAACAGTGTCTATAACAGTGTCTATAACAGTGTCTACAACAGTGACTATAACAGTGACTATAACAGTGACTATAACAGTGACTATAACAGTGACTATAACAGTGACTATAACAGTGTCTATAACAGTGTCTATAACAGTGACTAAACAGTGTCTATAACAGTGTCTATAACAGTGTCTACAACAGTGACTACAACAGTGACTATAACAGTGACTATAACAGTGTCTACAACAGTGACTATAACAGTGACTATAACAGTGACTATAACAGTGTCTATAACAGTGTCTATAACAGTGACTATAACAGTGTCTACAACAGTGACTATAACAGTGACTATAACAGTGACTATAACAGTGTCTATAACAGTGTCTATAACAGTGACTATAACAGTGTCAATAACAGTGTCTATAACAGTGACTATAACAGGGTCTATAACAGTGACTATAACTGTGTCTATAACAGTGTCTATAACAGTGACTACGACAGTGTCTATAACAGTGTCTATAACATTGACTATAACAGTGACTATAAGAGTGTCTATAACAGTGACTACAACAGTGTCTACAACAGTGACTATAACAGTGACTATAACAGTGTCTATAACAGTGACTATAACAGTGTCTATAACAGTGTCTATAACAGTGTCTATACCAGTGACTATAACAGTGACTATAAAAGTGACTATAACAGTGTCTATAACAGTGTCTATAACAGTGTCTATAACAGTGTCTAGAACAGTGTCTATAACAGTGTCTATAACAGTGACTATAACAGTGTCTATAACAGTGACTATAACAGTGTCTATAACAGTGTCTATAACAGTGTCTATACCAGTGACTATAACAGTGACTATAAAAGTGACTATAACAGTGTCTATAACAGTGACTATAACAGTGTCTATAACAGTATATATAACAGTGACTATAACAGTGACTATAACAATGACTATAACAGCGACAATAACAGTGTCTATAACAGTGACTATAACAGTGACTATAACAGTGACTATAACAGCGACAATAACAGTGTCTATAACAGTGTCTATAACAGTGTCTATAACAGTGTCTATAACAGTGTCTATAACAGTGACTATAACAGTGTCTATAACAGTGACTATAACAGTGTCTATAACAGTGACTATAACAGTGTCTATAAAAGTGACTATAACAGTGTCTATAACAGAGTCTATAACAGTCTATAACAGTGTCTATAACAGTGTCTATAAAAGTGAGTATAACAGTGTCTATAACAGTGTCTATAACAGTGACTATAACAGTGTATTAACAGTGACTATAACAGTGTCTAAACAGTGACTATAAACAGTGTCTATAACAGTGACTATGACAGTGACTATAACAGTGTCTATAACAGTGACTATAACAGTGACTATAACAGTGTCTATAACAGTGACTATGACAGTGACTATAACAGTGTCTATAACAGTGTCTATAACAGTGACTATAACAGTGTATATAACAGTGTCTATAACAGTGACTATGACAGTGACTATAACAATGACTATAACAGTGTCTATAACAGTGACTATAACAGTGACTATAACAGTGACTATAACAGTGTCTATAACAGTGACTATGACAGTGATTATAACAATGACTATAACAGTGTCTATA